>NW_020272889.1:573179-633544 GCF_003268045.1 Sipha flava
CGTTATTTATTATTTTACGGGGGATAATAATACTTAAACTTTGGAAAAAGGCGAGATCATTTCATTTGGTTTTATTTATTAATGCACGTTCTATGAAAACCGTCGTACACCATCATCTGTATAAATTACATACAGAAACCGAGGATCGGTCTCCTACAGCCAAGGAAAACTCAAACAAAATCCAATGGGAGAAGAATTTGAATTATGTAGTTGATTTTACATATCTCAATTCAACACGGATGTACGGATGAAATTTCATTCCGGCTCGAGTAACGTTGAATCATTCATACTGTGTAAAAGCTCTTGGGCGATGCCGATTGTTCTGTTCCTTATTATTATTGAGATATAGACGATTCTAAGTTCCCGACAGTGAATACCCAACCATTTTGAAATTAGTTCAGTTTATCAGATAACTGTTAAATGTTTACTAATTGCATGTAAATATGATTATTTAACTACGTCGCCGTGCCTACCGAACTCAGAATAATGTATATTTTTTTTTATAACCGACTTAGTTTTTATTCCTCGGACAAACAAAAATGACTTTCAAGTAATGATTATTATTATCGACTTAAACGCGATACATTATTTATCGTAGAATACACTTATATAAGTAACATCTAATTATTCGGTTATGTTTTTAATGCAGGCATTTCTAGGAAAAACAAATAGTTGTTTTACCTGCGTTTTCAAGAGCTATAAAACAAACAAATTACTATGGAAAAAAACATAATTTTTTAAAAAAAAAATACCTTTTTAAAAACGGACAATTTTCTAGCTATAAACGAAAATAGTAGGTAATATGAAAGGAAAATCATGCTCAATTTATTATCTTATATACATACGACAGTGCGTAGACATTACTGGCAGGGTAGTCGTACATAACACATTAACACTTAGTATCAACAACAAATTTGGATGAGTTAACTTAATTTAACTTAATAATTATATTTTTTCAATATTATCTTATACATTTATTTACCGTTTACGGACGTTTCGAAGTGGTTGATTATATTATGGTTATTTCTTGTTGTGATAATATTGAACATTTTGGTGAGTGAGGGAAGGTTCACTGATTGTTCAAGTGCCTACCCTGACTACCCCATGCGCACGCTTATGTATATATATATATATATAAACTAAGATTAAAATGGATATGGGTAATAGATATTGACGTTAAGAAATGCGGTGAGATAACACTGCCTAAGAGTGATTGAAGGGAAAAATAAGAAAAAGCTACCCTGTTAAGTGAAATAAAGGCGAAGAAAGATCTTTAGAAAGTATTATCCCTTTAGATTACATGAGTATTTCACATCAAAATAAAAATAGTATAGATTAGAAAAAAGTATCTTTTTCCTTTCTCTATCAACCGCTTTCCTTTCTTTTAACTTTATATATATATATATATACTTAAAATATATAATATTATATATATATGTATATCTTCATATAAACAATCTCTTCAATCTCTTAAAATGATGTTCGTTAAACTTTTTTTCATTCTACGACTCGGTATTGTCGCATCGGTGGTTGAAATATTAATCGAAAAGTATAAAAACTAATTAAAAGAAGACAAATTAAATAGTTATAAAAATAAATGATGATA
Source organism: Sipha flava (assembly GCF_003268045.1). Classification (NCBI taxonomy): domain Eukaryota; kingdom Metazoa; phylum Arthropoda; class Insecta; order Hemiptera; family Aphididae; genus Sipha; species Sipha flava. Next base: position 574,786 of record NW_020272889.1, read on the forward strand.
ACAATATCGAAAACAATAGGGATTATATATATATATATAAATTCACGAAATGGTTATGGGGCGGAAAAATAAATTCACCCTTTCAAATGTCTTAGGACGTAATAAAAGAAAACGTTATCAGTAAACGTACCAAGAAATAATACTATTATTTTCTCATCAAAAAAAATATTCTGTTATTATATAATCGCATTGAATAAAATAAAATTAAAAGTGATGCAGTTCGTATTATAAACGTAATTATTTTTCCCCCGAAAAATATTAATGATTATAGTTATTAATTTTATAATTTGAATTAAATCATCATAATATATTATGACTATGACATTAGTACGAAGAATATAAAACTGTAATAGCGTACAGGAGAAGTATGACAAAGAACGGTACAGTGTGATCATTATATTCTTATAAACAAGTATTGAAGAAAGAGTCGAATAAATCACCTATTTAGGTTATTTGTAATGACGTAGGTCAATACATATTTTACAAATTAGAACATTTTATGCATCAATTTCACTCTTTCAGACTCTTGCGCGTCTTATTTATATATATTATTCTGTGCAATTTCAATAGTAAGATAATATATATTATGATACACACGAAGAAGAGGAAATATTTGAGAAATAAACAATCTGAAGTGTTTGAAAATATTCTCAATACAATTAGTTTTCCAAGACTTTCAGTGGCTTATGGTAAACAAATATTATACATCGCATATTTATTATACAGGCATAAGTATAACGAATGTGTTCAAATTTACGAGAGCTAATTTGAATTTTATTTTTCAACTTTTGTTGTGGCAAATGCTTATAATTGTGTGCAAACTAATTTTGTTTCGAAAAAATTAATGCGTACTCGAGAATAAGAAGAAAAATAAGAATATCATTACTATTATATTTAATGATTTCCAGCGGTTACGCGTAATATGATGGAATAAATTAAAACGAAAAGCTAAGAACTTTTATGGCACATTGTTAATCATAATATTTGGTTCCCATAAGTAATAACAAACAAAATTAATGGTTAATATTTCAATAAGTTTCATATAGTTGGAAAGTTATCAAAACCGGAGAACTTAATCGAAATAATTTGAACTTTTATACTTTGACGAATCAATTCTATTAAACCATTTATTTTTCTCAATAACGGATTCTGTTCTTTTTAAAAGTTATAATTGACGATTACGTTGTCGATTTCATCTTTTCGGTTTTGAATCCAAATTTCCACATCGTATGCACAGCATATTATATTGTAGTGTTGGTACTTCGATTACATTCAGTGTTAAATTAACTTGGATGGTCCGTTATGTTTCTAATTCGACATGGAACACAAAATAATAGGTTTTTTTTTTTGTTTTGACATCAAATACCTTTATCGTTGACGATCGGTCATAATATTACTGTTTGTTTTCAGACCACTGCTGTTTGATTTGGCGTAATAGTTTTTTGTTGTCAATCTTTATAGGTTACAACCGGTACATCACCGTAACGGAACTAATACAGTTCATTCAGCGAAGAAGTGCCGCGGATGAATTCTATTCGTAAAATGTGCGTTATGCTTGTAATTACATACATACATTTCAACCATAGTATTTGTATCGAGTGACCTTTTAAGTGCAGTAATTTGTACCTACTTCACATGAGCGCACAACAGATAGTATTATGGTATTTACGAAGGATAAACAAACATAATGTGAAATAACGACTTTTCGCAACAACTAAATTTACATTTGCAGCATTCAAATACGTCCGAAAAGGTTTTAATATGCAATTAAAAAATCAGTTTTACATCAAAAATTGCTCACAAACATTTCGAAACAATCAAATGGATTTTTAAATAAAGTTAAACAAATTAAATAAACTTTATTTTGTACGATAAAAAAAATCCGATTCAATTAAAGTTTGCAGATCCACTCTAAAAAGAATTTTGCTAATATTTACATAGAATTATATTTTCAAAACTGTACAAATATGCCATCGATTTTATGGTTGAATATTTGGCATGACTTTAGTATTTGTACTATTTGTAAAAAAAATGTATAATTTAACTGTGATTATAAAATGCACGAAATATATTAATGTTTAGTGTATCAGTAAATAGAAAATTTTTGCTCTCCTACATCACGTTTTGGCTCCAGTGGTTCTGATTATATTTTCGATATTTTTTCTCCCGATTATACATTATTATAATTTAATGTAAAATGCTTTCATCAATGAATACAAAAAATATGTTAGTATCTCTTACACATCAGAAACTGAAAACGATTGAAACTATCAACGGTGGAAAATTATGTCAACGGTACTAATAAATGTGTACACTTATTTAAATAATTGGCGATTTCGGATTTCGTTAAAAATCGAAACCAAAACCATCACGATTATCATACACCCACGAATAAGAAACAAACGTAATGCAATCAAATTTTAAACATTAAAATTATTTCGGTGATACAATTCAAATTTGACTCCGCAATGGCGGTTGTTGCTTCCAGGACGGAAGAAACGTTGTAGCCGATGTGGAGTATAACTGTATATTCGATGACGGGAATCAACCCTTAACGTGCGTTGCGATCCAGGTGTTCAAAATATAGAGTAAATGTACAATATTGTTAGTAAAGACGTTGCAAATTGTGTTTAACTTAAAAATATAATGATACAAGAAAGTGTGTAGTGTTTGGACGGATTATTCTAATGTACGTTCTTACATGCAACAGAGGGCTTAGAGAAATAAACTAGTCGTAATGGTCAAGTAGTGCATACTCGGGCTGAGTCCAAAAAATCTCCGGTGAGTGAAATGTGAGTATTCCATTTCTGTGAGTACCCCCTGTTTACTTGTCCCTCGGTATATATGTTGGTCCTCTACCTTGCAGGCCATCGTTTCTTCGCGTGGAACTGTCTCGGATGTCAAGTATACCCTGTTTTCGTTGATTTTACATTTTATAATTTTCGTATTCGTTCGAGGGTAACTTCGCGAACGTATGGTAATATATATATATATATATATATAGTTTGTTACACTGTGCAAATTTTATTATAGATTCATTGAAGCAGCTCATCGGATGGTTATTAATAATGCGTTTATTTTTGCATTGTACATTTCAAAAACATGTTTAAGTCCATTTACTTGTACATTTGCGCGACAGTTTTTCATTTACTATAATATTTGGTAAAGGTGGCGCGTTTTGCAGAACGTGGGTCACACGTTTTCGGAGACGAAACGAAAGTGGTTATCCGATGCCCGTCATCTGCCTGACCCCAATTACGTGCTGATCACACCATGGCGCTTGTGACGAACACGTTTTCGCAATAGTTGCAACGCCGATGAACATTACTTCTCTCTCCGTCTTTCGACTCGTCAACTTCGCTACAGCGATCACATTGAAAGGATAATAATAACCGCTTCGGTAAACGTTCGAAATTAAAAAAAAAAAAAATACGTAAAACCAACGAAGTTTCAGAATACGTGTGCGGCAGAATCGAATACGTGTAGCGTTTCCCTCTCTCGGTCACCCGCGCGCGAGTCCCTTCCAAAATCGGTGTCGCACCATCCAAAGCGTCCACGCACATCCACCACGCGTACGTGCGAAACGTTTCGCGCGGTTGACATTCCGCGTACGCGCGCGTAATACGGATGCGTCCGACCGGCAAATCCCATTAGCCGGGAAACGAGGGACGTGACGGATGGGACCGATGTAGGCTTTGCGGTGGGTACGGTAGAAATAGAAAAAGACAAAACTACCACCCCTCTCCCCCGGACTAACCAGGAACGTCAACTCGTCTGGCCACAATTCGTTACGCCGTCCCTGCCCACTCACCCTCCCCGACAGCCGCGAACGTTCCCGCCAACGAAAAACGAACCGAGACCTCCACATAACCGATTTCGCAGGTTTTCGCACCCCTGACCGTTCGCATCGACCTCGGTTCGATGGCGAATTTCCTCTGCCCACGAACATGCCACCGATGGAGAGGGGTCAGTGACAACCATTTCGGCAATGCGCACGCGGACGCGGTGAATAAGTAGACGTGGACATTGACCCGTCCATTATTGCTGGACGAAGAAGACTGTTCGATTTAAAATGTATTCGCGGTTCGACAGCCAAACCAATTGATTTTTCGCATTTGCTGTCACAAATTAATTTTTAGGTCCCTTCGTGTACATCTCGTTTTCAGAAAAACCTAGAGGTAACAAAATTATTTACAAAATAAGCTTTTAAGGCACATGTCGCTCGCCAATGAGAACCCTCTTATTCGATGATGGTTTTTGTGACATTATTAATTTGTTATTGTAATTTTTATAATGTATTTAGAATCTTATTATTATATTCGTTGTTATTAGACTGTTGCTTTGATGTTAACCCTAGGTTACTAACCCGTACATTTTTAACAAACAAATAAATATGTATTATATATATTGTTTGCACTAGTTTGAGTAATTTATGATAACTATGAATAAATGTATGGTAGGTACATATTGCAAGTACGATCTACGAAAACATTTAAATGATAATTAAGGAAAACAACGTTAGACAGGTCTGCACGGGCTTCGCTAAAACAGTGCGGCACATTATTCAATTGAATAAGAATAAAAACAAAAATCCGTCTGTGTGGTTTGTGTTAAATAAATGTGCGTTTTTTTAGAGTGTCTAATAATTGTAGTCCTTCGTAACGCTCCTTCTCCCCTCGCTATCTTCCTAATTTACAATGTATGTTCCGGCCATGACAACGGATTTAGTAACAGGCAAAACGGGCTATTGGCGAATTTTTTTTTCGGAACAAAATCGTTTCGCTCTAAAAGCTATCCAGATCTGAAACTGTCTCGTTCGTCGTTAGAACCGCGTCGATCAATAAACGCGTACCTAATGAAGAATGATATTATTACGGTATTATCCACACCGTATATATATCGTACATCGTATACATGATTAACGGAAAACCGATATGATGTACTTGTAGTACGGACGTTCCAAAAATGATCAGTGACAATACCGTGATCATGACTCACCGTGACACGTTTTTTTTACTTTATATAGAAATGTAGTTGATCACAAAAAGCTTTCACATAATTGATATATGTCATTATATTATGTATGGGAAATGGGCGCCGGAAGTTTTTACGCGAATTATTTACTGTTTTTAAGTATACACGAGTGTGTTTCGTGACGTTGTCCAATGAATCATTCGAACTAAACCGTCCTAAATGAATATTATTTTTATAAGAATTTAAATTAAAACAATAAAATGTATGCTAATTTTTTTTTAAATGACAAGGTTTGTATAACACGAAACCTTCGTGGTTCTTTCAGAGCGAACAAAAGTTGAATTCGGTCGAACTCTGTTCATCGTACAATGTAATAGATCACTTTTAATCGCATTTACGTGGTTCATATTTAATTCGCTTTTTGAAATAATCATCATAAGTAAGCCGCAAAAACGTAGCACGTCGAAATCGTCGGGTAGTAAGTGAAGAAAATGCATTAATAACGGTGCTCGGTTTTCATAGACACTACACGAGTAAAAAATACTATACAGAAGAGCAGGGGCATATATATGGGGGGCCGAGGGGGCCCGGGCTCCCTTCGAAATGAAAAACATCATTGTTAAAGATTGTTATTTTTAACATGGATATGTCTTAATGCTGGGGGTTTCCGAAAATTTGTCGCGACACTTAGAATGTTACCTATGCGTTCATTTAAAATTTTATATTTATAAAATATGTTTATTCTTTTAAGAACATATGTGGTGAGTTTTGAATGACTCTAATAAAAAATTTGTTTATTACAATGTAGTTTTTATACTTTTAAAAAACAATAAATCATTAAAAAAATTGAGTTTCTTATTTCTCTGATGGTGTAAAGACAGTCGAGAAGTCTTATAGTGTTAAAGTAATTTTTTTCGTAATAGTGTGCTTTCTCCTTCCCATCCACTCAAAAATCAAATGCATAATCGGCCCCCTCCAAAATTAAAACCTACATACGCCACTGCAGAAGAGTACGTTAAAATTTTACTACGCGTTTGGTTTAAAGGTTTTCGACAAAAACTCACCTTGAGCGGCGGACGTTTTTTCTTGTCCACGTCTTCTTGGAGTTTTCTGTAACGCTCGTCAAAACTGTTGTTCCAGTACTCCTTGCTCTTCATCCAATAAGGCTAGAAATAAAATGAAAATAATTACACGTTTGGCACAGGCGTAGTACAATGATGTTATAATAAATACAAGTAACTTTTAACGCGTATGAACGGCAAACGATTTTCAAGTTTGCAACTATTGACTGTATTACACACAATATTGTTTTGAGAACAACACGACGAGGCACCATGTAACACGTAACGGTATAGTGATTTTAATATAAACTCTGTACTTTGTACATATAATATAGTTTGCATAGTTCGTTCTATTAATTGTTTCAACAAAGTTATCCAATATCCACTTTGCGTCGACGTATACATCATACACACCCCCGTCGTCGCATTAAACGACATAAACTACACGATAGTAACGTGGTGCACGAAATTGTTTCGAATGTTCGTAACGTTCTTAACGTATGGAAAACCGACAAATTAATCGGGAGGATATTGTTATCATTATTATGTGTTTTTTAGCACAAAACTATGTACGGAAATATTTCTGCGCGCGGCTAACGCGTCTGTTGACCGCGTGTTGTTTATGTTACAATACGAAAGGGCGTTCACGGACGACGAAACGTATGTTGACGGCGGAAAATAAAAGCTCGTACCGAATCATTTACGTACTGCTCGATTATTAGCTTATTAATTGTTATGCCGTAATCGATGTTTGGACTAATGTCTTAACTAGTTCGGCTATAGGCCGGTATTCATTTTTTAGATAACGATCGAACAACGTATTGGTTTTACTACGATGCGTTCCGTTTTTAAATATTTTGTTTAATATTAAATTTTAAATTATTTTTTTTTTTAATTTTTTGTGTGTTTTACTCGGTGAACGGTCCAATCGACGGTCCAATCACCACGGGTCATTACTGTTTGATGTTCCGGAGACTATTAAACATTTACGGATACATTTTAACTCTGATAATGGGCGTCGATGTGACCCGGTTCGATCGTAATGATCTCGTTCCGGGGAGTAGACACTAAATAATTCAAATACAAACGGACCAGACGCACTATGTGGTATTATTATAGATATCATGTACAGTGTAGGGGAAGGAGGTGTTGAAAACTTGAGCCGCACTCAATTGCGTTCCGTATTTCAACTCTTTGCAACATGTTGCAAGTCATATTAGCATTCATATCAAACGTTATTATTATTATTATTCGTGAACAGTGTATACTGTACAATGGATTTTGCGTTCGACATTTTATACCGAAGCTGTCGGTTACAACAGAATCAATGTCATATTAAAAATGCATTCCAAGTCCTACTGCATATTAATATTTTATATTTTTATAGTTGTTGATATAATGTACATATTATGTGTGTTTCTTCCATGACTGGCTGTTTATGATTTGTACACACGGAAATCCAAAAATTAAACTATCGCTTTCAACGTTAGTTCAAAATTCACCCAATCTAAACGTTTAATGTTTTTCGAATATTTGAAATGCGGCGATGAAAAACGTTGCACACGTATTGTATTATAGTACTACGAATGTCCAATGGCGCTGAACTCTATATTCAGATAGGGCAAACGTTATACTTCATCAGGTCAAGTCTCAACGACATGCTCTGCCTGAATTGTTTGGTCTCGGTACCCCATTACGAATTTCCCATGCCGTTAAGGATTTCACGCACACATTTTAAAATGTTGTTTCTCTGAAGTAACATTTTTAACTAAGTACTTATCCTTAAGTTCATATTGTATATTGGTTACATCCAATCATTGTGGTTTGTAAATGTATACGTGACAATGTCCTTGTGGATTTGATTTTGATATTAAACTTATGGTCGGTAAATACGTAGCAGGGTTGGTAATATACGTACACATATAAAATGTACAAAATGACTAAAACGTATATTTTGTTTTTGAAATTCAATCATTGAAAATTTAAAACTTTTCGTTTTTTGAGTATTAACTTAGGTAGGGTTTTCATTTTTATACTTAGGTAAAATATATTAGATAGTTCAAAATTATATATGTTGTGTAAATAAATGTTTTTGTTTGCAATTTCTTTTCTCATTCTTTCGAATAGGTACCTATCTAAGTATAAAATAATAAAATATTGCTTTAGACCCAGAATATAATATATTATTGTATTCATATTCTAATGTAAAATTTAAATTTTTAGAAATTAATAATATGGAATATTATACATATACATATAAAATAAAAGCCTTATTCCTCTATCCTTTGATACTTATATCTTTTATCAAATATTACATAAAAAAATAATAATCATCTATATACAATTATTTAATCTAAAATAATAGCGTTAATAATTAAATGCATTATTTTTTCGTGTATAATAATATATAATTATTTTTATTTATTAGGTATTTAATTTTTATACGTACGTTCAATACGTGTTTTGTACCTATACTATACCGTATCATACGTTTCAATTCTGGTAAATAGTTATAATAGTTACGATACCCCTACATATGTAAATGCGTATCCAATTATTCGAACATATATATCTTTGCGAAACAATATTTAATTCCTGATGCGTCCAATAGTGGAATTTCGAAAATTATATAAAACACAATATATATATAGATATATATATATATATGTATATATATATACACGTTATATTTATATGTACTTATAATACTTAAAACCTATGTGGTACGCACGTCATGCGAGAACAAAGTTTTATAGATTTTACCCGGTATACATTCTCGGCTTGTTTTACGTTAATATGAATAAAATATAAATGTATGATATTAAATTTGCGTGTACGAAAAACGTATCGTGCATTGAAAAGTTTCGATGCCCATTGGTTTACTAAAAACGATTGTCTTTGGAATCAATATGGTTCCGGATAGTGAACGGTATTTTTATTATTTTTTTTTCGTCGGATGTTTCAACCCAATTTACCGTATTCCTTACTCTCTCGGTAAAATATTAAATCGATAAATGAATAAAAATATTTTTGACAAAAGTATAAAACATTTATTACAATAACGATAATGAGCCGGTAATTAAATTCAGTTAGTGCCAAACTCGTTTTGTTCGGTTTCCATTGTTGTTTGTTCGCAAGGTGCGTCTATAGATGCGGTATTGTGTATATTTTATTGAATATTTTGACGAGGAGAGTTGTGGGGAGAAATCAGCCATTCGTGCGCGCACGCGTATTTTGGTTTTCCGTTAGAACGAGAAAGAGTGACAGAGAGGGATAGGGAAAAAGGACGGAAAACTGTATTTTTTTTTTTTTTTATTCTCACTCGACTAATTATCACACACTCCGCATTCGTTAATTATAATACGCACTTCATTGCGGTGATTTCAATTTTGATTCGATCCTCCTTAAACGGCGGAATATTTTCCGACACGACCCACCTACAACACCATTGTAAACAATACTGGATCGTAAACATACGAGTTTGTATCATTTTTAACACATTTAATCCGTTATCGTTGAATATCGAACATGATTATAAACACGGGGCATAATTTTTGCCGACAGAGGGGAGGGGAAGCACCAACCGAACCAGTCCCCAAGTGTAGAAGCGAAATTATAGCATTTGAAACCCGTTACGATAAGGAACGTGATAACGGCGAAACCATTTTCATTTGGTGTGCACGAATGCGAATTTCAAATACGCGCGGAAATCTAGGGACGGACTCGGTTGGGCTGAATACCGGTGGCGGTGTGAATAGCTGTTTTACGAGACGGCCACCTCATGCAAAAATGGGAGTGCGTATATCGATGACTCCGGGATCTAGACGGCTAGTTTATAATTTATTCTCACATAGTCACATACGACCTATGTACTTAGGTAAATATTAGGTACCTACTCTATGTTAAATAATAGAAAAAATCTTTAAATATAGAATGAATGAATGAACGAAAAAACGCGTTCTGTATACTGTGTGGCAGTGGTATGCAGGCATGACTGAGCACTTTGCGAAATATATATCTATACTTATTAGTATATTAAATGTATGAAGCGAATTAAAAAAGAAAACAAAAACAAAACGTGTACAAGAGACAATAGCGTGGGTGGGTCAGTAGAACAATACCGCGACACGATTTTTATAATTTTTTTTTTTTTTTTCATCATAAAACCGACAAGAATATTATTGTACAATGATCTGCGTTTGTTGCACGCTAGAACTTACTATTGTAGAACAACAATAAAGTTCGGGTTCGACTGGCTTATTATGAATACGAATAAATAAAAGCGCGAGATAGGGGCACGTGTTCTGAGTTAGTATTTTCGCGTACGGTTGATGATGAAACGAATACCACTGTCCAAAAACCTGCGATTAAATATATCCTTCGACTCGCACGCCTACATACATATTTTAATTGCACTCATCGAAATAATACGTGTATCTTATACAAAAAAAAAAAAAAAAAAAAACGATGAACAGCTCTGCAGTAGTTAACTTCAGTCGAATTTCAATCGACCCATTTATGTTGAGTTACTATCACCGTTTCAATAGGTATCATTTATATAAATTGCCGATATTGATTTACATTTCTTTTTAGCATATATATATACGTAGTACCCGACAAAGTCACTTGGTTGACATTTATAATACCGAAATAATAACAAAAAGCAGATTTCACGAAAAGTATTCAATTACATGGTTTTATGCATTTTTTTTTACGATTAAATTTTTGCCATAAAATGTATAAATAAAAGCCATCATTATTTCACGATACCATGATGTTTTAGTATGAAATACGATTTTGCGGATGCTATTTCGATAAACACAATAATACAATGTTTAGTCAGTAAAATTGTTAACGAACGACCAAGTATCCGTTACCAACCAATAACGGTATTTTCTTTAATTTTTATTTTATCGGTTTACGTTTCTATAGAATATTAATATCGACAAGTACACCCACAAATTATATAAATTATTTGTATTGTAATATTTGTACAAGGTATCAGTGGCGTACCTAAAGAGGGTTATACGTATCCCTCACCGAAATGTCTTCCAAATTGAAAAAAAAAATAATAGTTGGAAAAAAAGTATAAATTGTTATTACACTTAATAATTTACACAAAAATATACCTAGAAATAATTGATAATTTCACTGATTTTAATATGAATATTTTAAATGATTTTTAATTGAATATTTTAAATGGAGAATTAGACTTATCGTATACTCGATGCACTAATTAATCACCGATGGAACTCAAGAAAAGTAATACTATTGATCTTTAGGTCAATATAAACCCTGATATTTTTCCAATAATTTTTAAATTTGTTAAAATATTTATAACACTACCCGTATGAGAGCGGCCATTTCATTAGTATGCCGATATAAGAAATTCAACGGTCTAAAATCATTTAAATGTCCATTCAAACCGTTTATTATATGAAAATATATAAATGTATTAAAAAAAAGGTTTTAAAACCTTTAATTAAATTGATTAATTTTCTTTAATTAATTAAACATACATCGTGATATGAATGTAAAAATTGAGAATGTCATCGATGAGCTGATAAAAATATCAAATAAATAAACGAACATTAGTTTATAAATTAGTTCTATATTCAAAGTTATTATTTATTATATTACCTACACACTGTACATCTATATCCATATTTTGGACTTCATCGATTTGGAAGTACAAAGTGTAAATCTGTACTTAAGCTACTTTCGGTATAAAAATACAAATTTCATTTAAACTTTGTGAATATCAATGGAGGAAGCTGTGGAAAAAATGGGAAGAAAATTGTTTTTGCGAACCTAAAGAAATTAATTAATAATTGACGTTTGAAGAAAAAAACACTTATGGCTCCTAGAATAGATCTTAATGAATATGAATAATAGTTTGTACGTCAGACATTTAACCTTGAAAAACATAAGTTAAATGCGTATTTTGTTACTACGACCCAATACTTGTCGATCAGGTATTTTGGAACTCGAATAATACGAAACACGAAATATATAACAAAATTAAAATATACAAGATACATAAAGCAAAATACAAAATACTCGATTACTTTTTATTTTGGTAATCGTAAAATACTAATTAGCCAATCATTGTGTTCTGTGAATATAGCACATGTTAACATCGGTTATATGGTACTGCGACACCGATCGTTTACGATGAAAAATCTTGAAATCATCAAAATTTTTAGCGAAAATAATGAACAATTATATCGGTATTACATAAATTGGGTTTTTTAACGGTACAATAAATACCTAATAAATGACACAGTCCTTGTCAGTCCGTAATGGCGGCACGGGAAATATGTAATTTTCAATGATCGTCGGGGACGAGAGTCGTTAGAAAACCGCTCACACAATTCGAACCCGTTGTTGAGAACCCACGGACGCAAACCCGGACTCGTGTCACGAGATGACCACGCACGCGACCCAGACAATTCATCATTTTTAAAACCCGATTCGAATACGCCGGAAATACTTAAGTTTGCGATTTTTTTTTTTTTTTTGTTAGTTTTTGAATGATCTTACAACGAATAACGTGGTTGTAATGTTTTTTTTCGACACGTTAGTATGATATCACATCAGTTATTATAAACGTGTATTATGGATAGTGTTTTGAAAATCAAACCGTTTCGAATGTCATTATTATTATGTACCACGCGCGTCCGTCATGTATCATACATGCGACTATACGTCGGCGGTAGCCGAAAGTCCGGAAAAGGATTTGCTGCGAAAGGGATTTGTAATCACAGATGGGAGGATGTTCGGGCCGGTCTACAGATTGTGCTCGACGAAGATGGGTGTGGTAAGGGAGTGTAACCGAAATGCTTATCGTTTCGATTATGTTTTCCATTAAATCAAATATCACGTGAACGGGAATGCGTTTCGTTGATTTATACAGATTTTTTATTGCACTGCGTAAGGAAAACGTGAAATTTTATACGCGCCACATGCAGGTACCTACACGTGTTCCCGAACAAAACGAATGCGATAATTTAAACAATCAAAATGAATAATACGAATTACGATGAATAATTAATAGCGACGTGTAACGTGATTGAATGTCAAACTGAATTTTACGAATTTCGTTCGTGTGCACAGCAGCTGTAATCGTATGATATTGGTAATTAATAACAGCAAGTTAATTAAATCAAATTAATTTTATATGTTTACAAATATAATAAATACTGTACATTTAGTCATCGTACGAACATAGTTCGTTGATTTACTTAGGGTGTACGCATGGAATAGTAGATTTGCAGTGCGTTTTGATGAAAAATCTTCAAACAATACTATTTGCCTATATTATAATATTATGTAGAGTCAACATGAGTAACCGATTATGAATGTTTTTTTTTACCTAATTGGTCTTTTATTATGTGCATCTTTTATTATGAATGTACTAAGGCTCGAAATATTTGAAGTGTTATACAACACTAATGGCTTTTTTACTTCCTGCGCAGCCTTTATCTCAGTCCACGTTCCATAAGACAAATATTTGAGATTTAATTCAAACGGTTTGGCGCCTATGCTTGACATTAATGTAATTTCAAATTCATTTAAAAGGCTAATCCCGTTATTGTGAATTAATTATTCAAACAAGCACAAAGTACCTCAATGTTTCCCGAAAACTTATAGTTGAATATTCAATACAAAGTTATAAGAAAATAATTCTATCTGCGTTGTTGAAAGACAACTTAAGCCCGTTGTGCTTTATTTGTATCATGGTTATGATTTAATTTAAATAACTGAAATAATTGAATTAAGTCATGCGGTAATTAGTTTTACAATTTTCGGTATAATATCCAAAAAGAAGAATATATAGAATATTTAGAATAAAAAAATATATATTTATATTATTAATTCCTCACTCTAATACTTAACAGGTGCAATATTTTTGAATTAACGTATACACGTTTGTACATTATATCCGTCTAATTTATACATTATACCTCTTCCCGTTTAATTGTTCATTACATTTTGTATATTTTTATTTTTTTTTTAATTATGAGCTGTACGTGTTATATGTACAACGAAGTAAAAAACAATAATCACAATTAATAAACATATTTTATGGTTGATTTGTAATTTTTTTAAATTTTTTTTAACATGTTATTAATGTAAATGTTAACATCGAGTGTTAGTCGAATCGAGTGTTTTAGAAACACTTTTTTGTGTAATTCGAAATAGATATCAATTCTACACGGCAAACGTAACTATTTATTTATTCATGAACGACAGAAGATATTCAATTCGATTCCACATTCTAAATCATAATGGTCTTTGGAAGAATCATACATAAATCGAATATCTACGATCAGTAAATTAGCTATTAAGCAGTAGGTATATGTTTTGCATTTCAGACGAAGTGCGGAGTGTATTCAATTAGGAGACGCCGGTGCTAACAGTCGACGTAATATTCTAAATAAAAACTAACCATCGGTTCTTAAGTCGATTTTTATTTGTCAATCGACATTGTGCACTGAAATATGATGAAACAAAAAAAAAAAAAATCGAAATCCGATAATAATATACTTGGTGAAAAGCATGAAAATATTTTCGGAATAGCTATATCTTACGGAAAAGAATAGAAAAAAAAAACGGTTTCCGTAGTACTCGTATAAAATATAATGAATAGAAAACGAGCGTTAAACGTTAAAAAAAAAGAAAATACCCCGTGTCGTAATAGTAACAATACGTATATGGTCGTGGGTGATGTAAATCGTTGCGATGTTATGATTATAATATTATACACCTACATGATATTATTACGTGCACACGGCCCCTGAGACTATCGAGTATAAAAATATACGTGCATACGTAGCGTACGAATGCTGTCGAATATAATAACGTTATACTGTGCGCACTTCGTGTTTTACACGGTAGAAGGGAAATTTGTAGTCGAGATAAAAATTATGGGCGTATACCTACCGCTGCGCGTATTGACCAAACATGTTGCGAGTCAGTATATATTTAAATTATCACTAATATGTATTTTTATTATTGTTATTATAATTTTTTTTTGCGGGTGTTAAGATGGCCGACAAATTAACGAAATACGTTATTGGATTCAGATAATCATCTGTATCCGTTCGTCTGGCCGCGACCAAGGTTGACCGGGGCAGATGACGAATTCGCCGCCTTCAGGGCTTGAAGCCGATGGACGCGTAACCGAAATATTACGTACGTGCCGCCTTCTCCTCCTCCTCGCCCCTTGAAGTTTGGCCCGGAGAGAAAAAAGCGTAATGTCTCGATGATGATTAAGTGATTTCCAAAAGGTGCAAATTAAAATCGTCTCGAACGAGATTTATAGTTCGTCGTGAACCAAACTTCTAGCCGGCCGTACAAGCGTACATGTACACTACTTGTTTTCGAATGTACTGCGTGGAAATAAATCGTATCCGATTCCCGTGCGATAAATATTTAAATAATTTGTACTTGGAAATTTTACGTTGCGAACAAATAAATCGCGGGACAGACGCACATAATTATTATTATTTATTTTGACGTTTCGCGAACCATGTTCATTTGCATGCAGGATCATTGCAATGTCGTCGTTAAACGTGTACGGCACACTGATCGGATCAGAGGGACAAGGACTATAATTGTCATGTATTCCAGGCGTTTATTCCGAATCGTATTTCCTCGGTCCGAGTACAAGTTGTAGTTCGTCCGTTACCGGAACCACGTTATTATCGACGGTACACATGTATTATTTTTATGCGCGTCCACGTGTTTCGTTTGATTTTAAGGCACATCTTTATACAGGGATCGGTATACAACAAATATAGGCTCAGTGTGACATCTACACACTTTGGGGACATTTTTTTTTTTTAAATTTTTTTTAAATTAAAAGTGTTACAAATTCAAAACAATAAATGCAATACTTAGAGGACATTTTCAAATACAACAATTAAATCACAACGATTTTGTTGTGGGTAAAGTGATTTATTTAAAATAATTTTTTTTTTTTTATGATGTACAGTGCAGGAAGGGGACTCTGTGCTCATAGTAGTAATGTTCATATACTCCTTCGTGCAAAATACTTTAAATTTTTTACATTTAAATTCAACCTGCGCTTATAATACCTATAGAATCAGAGTATTTTTCGCTTTCAACCGTGAATTTACGTTTCCCTAGTTTCCCCGGCATTCTCGACGCAGTATCGTTTCAACTCGTTCGCTTTCTGCGTTAGCGTACACGTCCTGTTTTTAAGTATTTGATGGTTTATTGAGTTTATATATTTTTTATTTAAACCGAGTTCGAAATTTAGATATTCGCCGCAATCGACGTAAAGCCGATAACGAGAGTGTAAAAAATGTTCCTGCAGAATCGCGACAACCGAATTATACCATATTTTTACTACATGCACACGTGAATATTATAAATACTTAATAATTTATAACGGGCTTTAATATCGAGCTTTAAGAAAAATCCTATTTCGGACTGGCCTGCTGTTACATATTGTGTTTATATACATATCCACGAATGACCGTGAATCAACGTACAAGATAATCCACTTTTTTCCGGAGTCACGTGATAATTAATATGCATACTCTACAAACACCCTCCGAAATTATTTTACTAATTAATATCACTGTTCGTTTGGGAACGTAAATTATTTATCAATTTTTAAGAATGCAAATGCATTCGTTTATAAAATATATACTTGCGGTATCCGTATACTTAATATACAGTCAATATATATATATTAGCGATGGGTCGAACTCGGCATGAAAAAAAAATCGAACCAAACTATCAAACATATTTTATTGTTCGAGAATCGAACTAGAAAATATTTGATGAACCAGACTTACTGGCCACGATAGTTCAAAAACCAAATATTTGTAAAATTCTTCAAGTTGTTTTTGAAAAATAAAAATTGATAATGATTATTTAGAAATAATTAGACTATTGACGATAGAAAGTGATAATCTATATAGGTGCCTATAAGCATTATTTATAATAATAATGCTACTATTATAACAATAATGTTATTTTTCCAGTCGCATGTTACACATTCACCCTCCGCCGATCAAAACATTAATAAGTTGACTATCGCCTATAGAGGCAGTATATCTACATCCATAAATTAGCTATTTTTGTTTTTATCATATTTATTGTAGAGGTTAAAATTTATTTTGGGTAAATCCATGGTAATATTCCGATACCGCGACTGTCCTGTTAATAAAAACATGTTTACAACTTACGTCTTTCATTATAAATTCTACTAATCATTCTATATTTGTGAATTATAGTTATTATTACTATTTTTTTATATATATATTATTAAAATATACTGATTGTATTGTCATATACTCAATACTCAATACTTAATGAGTATTTTATAAGCTACAAGACAATACGAGAAAGCACAATACTTGTTTTGAAAAATAATAACAATAATAAGAAATTATTTAAAATATAAATGTATTGTAAATAATGCAATTACTTAATAATTAATAATTATGATTTATTTAATTTGTAGGTAGGTACAATGTACATGAAAAAAAGTATTGAGTTCGAGTTCGACTTAAAATCATAATAGGTTCGGTTCGGTAGAAAATATGAGGGTTCGGTTCAGTTCGAGTTTGAAAAAATTATTTTAAGTTCGGTTCGATTTATAAAATCAGGGGTTCGACCCATCACTAATATATATATATATATATATGTATACGAGTCGAACCTGTAGAATCGGAAGAAAATCGAAAACATTTCTGAAACGTTTTTGTAAAAGAACAAAGTTGGTATCATTTATACGGTGGTGGTTGGATATAAACCATAACAAGATGATTGCAATTCGAGCGAACACTTCACCGTTTGAATTGAATGGTGTATTTTGACGCGGCACTATACACATATGATATTGTGATAATCAAGTTTCAAAACGATTTTGAGGGGGACTTGGAGAATCCGAAAACAGTTAAAGCCATCGTAAAAACAAGTGTTTTGCTGTTATGTAGTTTTTGACAATTTTTTCAAAACCATATAAGTAATGGAAAATCCAAAAGAAGACTCTTTTCTAGAACGTAGCATTCAAGCGTAAAACTTTTCGATCATTTTTACTGTTCCAAAATGTGTTTTATGATAATAACAAGGAGAAAAAATTCCCATCACGAAAACTAATCCACTTTCCTAGGCAAAAAAACCATTTTCACTCTGTTTATTAGAGTGTATTAATTGAATAATAATAAAATTCGAATACATATACAAAGACACGACAAATGCAAGTAAACTTCATTTGATTTGTGAGCTTTTAAATTGTGTAATTGAGTTTGAATTGAACAAAATAGATTTATTTTTAAGTTTCAAAATAAATAATTCAATTATTGCCGATATCATTTAACTCGTAAAATAAAACGGCGGAAAACTACATTTTTTTTGTGAACATTAATCCTGCATAATGAATTAAGAACAACCAGTATAATCAAAATTAATTTTTAAAGAAAAGTAATGGGCATGAAAAAAACAATTTTTGTGCAGGAAACTGTTGCCCAATGATTCAGTCCATCGTAGTTCTTTAATTAATACATTTAAAAGACGTGTACGACGTTGACGTTTATACATTATGAAATTAATGCAGGATTATATTAAATTGCCTGAAGTCGTTTGTTTTGATTGTTGTTAGGTTAACAAGTTAATTCTCAAAGTATTTATTTTTTTTTGTTGACTTGAACCGAAAGACAAAAATACAGGTATAAATGCAAATGTTCAAATGTTTACAATATTGTATGTTTAAAAAAACACATTGTAAACAACGCGAGTGAATTCGACTTAATATTTTCTTGGCAAATTGTTGTGTACAAAGTTTAACAACAAAATATATTTACATTAATTATACGTATAAGAAATATTAGGTTTTTAATTTTTTTAATATACCAGTATTTCAACATAACCATACCTATTCAGATTGAAAAACGTCGTTATTAAAAATATTAACATTTTTTTTTCCTTCATATAAAATATTAGTCACAGATTCACTAAGCACTTCGTAAAAACACGTACCGTATTTTTATATTCGGACGTCTGTTCCCACATACATGCCTATGTATAATACTTGCTCCACGTATATTCTTTAAACACTGAAGTGGAGCATATAATGGATTCTTTTGTTCGCAGGGATTACTGCTCATAAAACTTGTTTAATTAGATTCAAACGTGTATCGTACCGCAATCGATTCGAACGATTTGGGTACGAAAGTAAACATAAATCGGTATAGGACTGCATGCGGCGGAGGACGATGGTTTTCCCGAGAGAGCTTAAGCATTTACCTGCCACTTGAAAGGGACCTTCTCGGTTTTCAAATTTTTTTTTCTTCTTCCTTTTTCGGGCGAACGGGTTTTACCGTGCGTATATACGATGATTGTATAATTATAAATGAACCTAAACCTAATGTATTAAAAAAAAAAAAAAAAAAAGAGAAAGAAAAAAACAACTTCATATATCGTACAGTATACATATTTAATCATATAATATCGTCCAACTCCGAGGTTAGACGTGTACTTATAATAGCGGTCCTCGGTGAGAATGACATATTATGGACGCGGATTACAGTGGCGTGAGAGTGTTCGATCGATTTACCCACGGGGATAATCTAATCCTGATTTATTAACACGCGGGAAAAAAAACAAGTAGCGCATGGTGTATAATCAAAAATTAATTTATTACACAATAAATTACTAACGAAACGAACAAATGTATCAAACATGACTTATAAGTAGATACGCGCATACGTGTATTAATTTTCGTAAGTATACGAGGCATATAGGAGCGAGTGCCGTGCGCGATATTATTACGAAGGTGTTCGATGTTTCGTACTTAATATTCAATAAATACTGTACAATATTAACAATAAATAATATCTAATACTAAGTTTATATCCATTTAGAAATCAAAAATATTTAGGAACGCAATACATAGCATTTTTTTAAACGCGTTTTATCAATACCTTAAAATCGCTGTTGTATTGGGACCGTTTGGAGGAATTGACCCGAAATATGGTCTGTTCAGACGATTAGTTACATATCGTTTGAGCGAATACTTATGAGTACTTTCTTTATAGATATTGGAAAAGTAAAATAATTGCAGTATACAGTCACATAATTTATAACAATAGTAATACTATACCATAAATTAATATCAAACATGCAATGTACGTAATTAATAAAAACTAATGGTCTGGTATTTTAACCTTAGGCACTTGACATATTGTAATTGGTGAATGTCACCTAAAGTAATGGTCTAAAGAAGATTTTTTTTTAAATTACGTAAAAAAAAGTAATTAGATAATGTAGGATGGATAAATTTGTATGTAATACAATATATCATCATATCATCGATATTTACTTATTCTACCAGTATTAAGATTTATTTTTAATAATTAATTGTAGCGAACGTGAAATATAACCATAATACATTAACTGTTTTGAGAAAAAAATGGTTTGTTGCCTCGTGAAAATTCTTTAAAAAAATGCACGGATTGACAGATATACTTGGAACAGTACGAAAATGTTGCATCGCCAAAGATATTTTGAGATTTGTATAGAAGTAGAAAATTGTCACCGCAAATAATAATAACTATTGAATTTTAAAATTTTATTTTACGAAAAAAAATGTCAAATTTTTATATTCGATGGTTGATTGAATATTATACGTATAGCTGATCAAATTAATTTTTTTTTTGATTTGAATATTATCGTGTATAGTTGTTTTCTGCTGCGATTAATTGATCGTCTAATTAAATTAATATCGGAATTGAATGATATTAATAATGAACTTATTTATTATTAAATAAGTTTATCCCGAAGTCCAAAGTTATCAACTAATGATTGTTTCCTAATAGCTGTATTCGGTTTTTCATGTGCATATTTTATAGTTTTTCTACTAGTAGAACTTCGAACTATATCTACAGCTAAAGATCTCTTTCAACTCGGATCATGTGCATGTGCTCGTGTTGGCCATCTTTGATATATTTTTTATGTCCATTCAAATAAAAACAGTTACGAATGCAAATACATAATAAATATAGTGAATTTAATATATTATATATATACAACGAACGTAAAATAATAATTCACGTTTTATTAACAATATTGCACGGTAATAAATAACGACGATAATAGTATGTTGGTGTGTAGGTACATGATGAAGTATGTCTATATCATCATAGCTCGTTGAATTATTAACCTAAGATTATTGTTACAAGTGCGTTTGGTGTTTGTATAAATTGCAACACAGCCCATCGCAGCACTAAGAAATAACGTACGTTTATTGAACAGAAATCGTTAGGTTTCCATAACAGGCATCGTTGCGCAGAGATATTTGTTAATGCGATTGCAGAGGATTGACCACGCGCACGAGCGCTGTTGAGCACGCGCAGGGATGCATTTCGTTAGCTTTAATTTTCCGCGGAAAGGAAAAATTCAACAACAAAAAAAAAAAAAAAAGCGCACTACTAATTATTGTATCACAAAATTATTATAACTTACAAGGATAACGTGCGGACGCGTCGGTGCCGTGTATAATATGATACTTCGACCGATCGTTTCGTGAAAAAAAATGCGTTTGATGTAATATTTCGACGGAGACGCATCGAGGGGCAGACAAAGACTAAGAGAGAGAGAGATAAATAATCATTGCCAGAGATCAGCGCAATGACACGTGGATCTTAAGATGCGACAAAGACGATATGAAATTGTGTGAGCAATCGATTTCTGTGCGCAATAATACGCGTACGTGTCACGGACAGTCGAACGAGAACAATAGGACTTGGAGCGTCGACGGCGGCAGCGGCCCGGAGGATTCGAAACCGGCGTGACAGGATCCAAGGTCGCCTTGATATCTTATCAGCTATTTAATTACGGAGTCATTAAATATTAAAATCGATCATAATTACATACACCGGCGTTGTACACAATAATCGGTCGCATGTTAATTTGTTGAATATTTTTTATACACACACGTCATTTTCTCCACCTCCCATTATTCAAAAAGTTTGCGATCACTCGACCCGATGTCCGTATACGATTATTACCAGCGCTATAAATCCATGTATAGATCGTACACACGCACACGCGTTTTTAAGTAGTATATCATATTTGTATGCACGATGTGTAAGTACGCGTGAGAAATATACACGCCACAGCAAAAGTATAATATTGTTTTCACCGTGAAACTTTCTCAGTACACAATGTAAGGTGTCGTGAAACTTTTCGAAATGGATGTGCTCACATGGTGGTGTCGTCCTCAACGAGTTGTACATAATGCAATATACGAGTATATAATGTAATTTTTTTAAAAGAAATAAGGTAGAAATTATTATTATAATTATTATTATTCCTTTAGTTATCGATGAGAAAAAATGAAAATAAAAGATTTCCATAAAGTTTCTCCGTTTAAATATTTTTCAAAAACACGTATATATTATTATACTCGAATCGAAAAATATTATGTCTTTATGCATTCGAGAAAATTATAAGTCTCTGCGTTATAAGTTCCATTTAACTAGCCGTAAATATACCACATCTCAGTGGATAAGATTTTGCGTGTTCATTAATGTGCAGATCCGTTCCGCGATAAATGCGTTTAAGTTGAAAATATTTTTCTCCGAAAGGTAATTTTGTTGACATTATCCATATTATCAAGAGTGTTTCATAATTTCGAATCGTTTTAGAATCGTCCGACGAAAACAAATTTAAACACGATGAAAATAAATCCCTTTCTCTATTCGGCTCAAAAAACGATAATCAGATGGAGCATAATGCAGTTCGAACACTTTCAGCGCGAGTTGAAATTCGAATTTGGTAACTGTTGTGATCTTTTATGAACTATATCGCTCGTGTTTGAATATACAACGTAGGATCGAAATGGTGTACATAAAACAGTCATCAAGAATGACTAGTGAAATTAATTTATGTACATTTCAACGGTAGATCGATTCTGCGATTAAATATGGCTTTCCGAAAGTACCACGAAACCCTGTATCGATGAAAAATCGCCCTCGTTAAACACTTGCGACTCACTCTTGTCGCACGAGACGAATCGTCTGAACAATAAGCCCTCGTTAAGGACAACAATTAATCGGGGAACAATACAGCAACGATTATTTGCATTATTTCGTTGTCTAAGGACGGCTGCCGGAGACGCGTCGTTTAGCGGTGCACTTGTAAAACGATACACAAATCACGACGTGGATGGAGACGGTGCAATTATAGGCGGTCTGATATCTTTGAGTTGATAGATCGAGAACAGTTAATACCACTCACCTGACTACCAAAAAGTTATATTAGGTACAACAATTTACTTAATTTCTATTAGATAATAAATAATATTAATAATCACGCGCTCTGATGGTTTCCATTCGTACGGATTAGTCGACGGTAACATTTCAGTCCGTTCCACAAATCATTTGGTGAACTTGAATTAATATTAATATAATTATTATTGTTAAATCGTTCGTTTTTCGTTTTTAAAATGAACGCATTTTTGAACATTTATCGAGACGAGTAACGCTTAAAGACCGCCGTAACATTTCAACGGAATTATAATTATGGGAAACGAATAATAGAAAAAATGCTATCGGAATTCCATAAGTATCTAATAAGTAAATAATTCGATCGTTCATCCTTGTACGTAAACTGTTTGTTTTTAAAGTGTCTTGTACAAAACTTGCTTTTATTACTCTTCAACGTTTAGATTCGTTATTTATAGTGTGCATATAACCAAACAAACACTAACAAAAGCCACTAAGCTACAGATGTAAAAATAGTTTTTTTTTTTTTTATGGCAAGAATAAAATGATTAATATAAAAAATATGAAATCGGTTTATTCGGACCATAAGTCGGACAAGTGTTTACGGTAAAAGTGTTCACGTTTTATTTATTTTACAGCGTCATGGCCCAAAACTTTAACAAACGATACTATTATTATATAACAAACATAATATACTTTTCAACAGTTATGAGAACACTATTTGAAGTTTAAACACGAACTACCTACTTTGTAATGGAAAAAAAACTTTACGTGCACAGTGTACTGCACACGTTATAAATATTTATTTATAAATAAACGTTAACATATTGTTTGTAATTCTAGTGTTGGTCAAAATCATATTACTCGTATTTTACTATGGTTTTTTTATATTGTAACCGATCCCTAAACATAGGAGACCAGCAACAAATCTTTGTGACAAGTCAATAGGTGACACCGCGTATCACGACCGCGACCATACCGCGACTGTATTACCGTTATCAAAAATATCGTTTTGTGCTGTTGTTAATTATTTTATTATTATTATTATTGTGGTGTTTTCTAATGTTTTTCAATATTAGTCAACACCATCTCATATAAAACAATTGTGCGTATTTTATTAACATTTCCTATGTCCAATTTCTAATTATTACAGTCTTACCGACCACAAAACCAAACCAAAATTATGTAGTCCACAAAAAGGAGCATATATATTTTAAAGCGTTACGATAGACCTATTACGATTTATACTGTTCCGTGAACATTCAGTATTATACGATATACAATTTAAAGAATTTAACGCGAGATATACGTATGTTTAGATATTTATTTAATGAATTAAAAGAATCATCTGTACGCGTTGCGTACGATATTGTTTTTCTGTCAATAGTGTTTGGAAAAATCGAGGGAAAAATTCATTGCCAGTGCCAAATCAATGAACTATGAATATTACATGTGCACGTACAAAGTGGGCCACCGTATTTGCTACTCCCCATCCATTGTTTTGGGTCAGCTTACACGGAAAACAATACAATTAGAGCTGATAATTTCTTTAAATATTGATATTATTATCGTTAGTCTTCGATCGATTTCGTTATAAAATATTTAATAATAATAATTTAATAATATATTTAACGTTAAGTCTTTTTTTTTTTTTAAGATACGCCTACGGCCGATAAGTGGTATATAGTTATAATGAACACAATGTTTGTTTGGTTAAAGTTTTCACTCTGATTGATCAATAACAATCACTATTTAATAAAATATGTGAGAAATATGGTGGTGTATTTATACCGTAAAAAATAACCAATACATATAATTCTATAAAATAAATATTAATAATAAAGATAATAAAAAGCTATCTGATGAAATTCGGCTAGAGTTGGTCGAGGATGGGTTTGTTCCGGGGCAGCGGTAATAGTTCTTACTATTACATAATACGAGTATGGTATTTATAAATCTTAATACAACGTTGAACTTTTCGAATGTCAAAAATAGAAATCGCGAAATCGCTCGTCTTATCAAACCGAATAACGGTTGTAAGATACAACTTATCGTATAAATTCAATTTTTCATTTTTTAGATTTTACGGTTAAGAAAACTACTGAAAAATCGGAATTTTACACGTTTATAGTGGATTTAACATATAGCTTCATATAGCTTCCGCGTCTCTGATACCCCGTCAACAACATATGCCACGCAAAACTTTTTGTGTAAACATTTATCACCCGCAAAAGTTTGACCGCAGACGAAGAAAAAAAAAAAGTATGGCTAAAAAAAAAAAAATAAAGAAAATAACATTGTAACACCAATATACGTATTGAACAATTCTTGTTATAATTTATGATAAAAATTAAAGCAAACATTTTAAATATAATTGTATCGTATTATTTCGAGGCTTGCCCACGGCATTGCAATCAAACTGAAAAAATGTTAAAAATTTTGAAAAGTTCAGTTTCGTGTTCCGACTTCCACGAAACGAATTAAAAACCGACATGGCGACAAACGCGAATAACCGGGGGAAAAAATTGCAAAAGCAAAAGCAACAACTTTTGACCGGTAATCATGACATGTATAGCAGTAACGGCGTGACGGTGAATTTCAGATCCCGGGACGTTGGTGTTCGGTAGTTTTGGTTTCAACGTTCCGTTGAGACGGGGAGAAAAAAAAAAACTAACCGGACGAGTACCGGGCGATCCCGAGAGTGTAAGGCTTTTGAACAGCAGTAGCTATTAACAACGAACGCAGTTGGTCGGTGTGGGAATCTAATTGCCCGCAAAAGGTCGCGTTCGGATGGGATGCAAAGTGCAACATGAAATATATCCGTAGAGGTGACCGCAAGTGTTCGCGAAAACAATCGGTGACGTGGCCTAGGGTGGGGAAAAAAAATTGACCAAATTTCAATTATATCCGGGTAACGCAAGGTGGAATAGCTTAAGGTCAGCCGTGCGTATAAAACGTACAAACCATTAAACACAAATCGATACTTGTTCCGTTCGACTAAATATAAACGCTTACTGGACACATAACATTATTTCTAAGCTTTTCCCGGATTCCTCTCGTATCGGGTTAACAGCTGAGAAAACACAACTTTTCCCAATAACGCGTTTACGTTGCGGGAAATCTACGCGTGAAATTTGTTGCTACGTACATTTTCACGAAAACCTCGAGAAATTGTTCGAATTTGGAAAATACGGAAGCTTTAACGGACAATTATATAATGATATCCAACGCGCTACATCGATAATCGTATTGCTAGGAACGTAAGAATGAAAAAAAAATAAATCACTTTTCCAGCGTCGTTTTTTTTTCAGAAACAATAGCGTTTACTTCACACGCGATCGTTCCGGTGTCCTCTGCGAATGTCCTCGGGCACGGGTTTATTACTTTACACGAATGTGTGGACAATTTTCCTCAACGATTGTACAGTGACCCGACAAGTATGCGAACAACACTTACTACTGTTATTAGACCCTCGCAAATATTGACGGTCCAACGTATGTATATGTACAAGCACGACGTCACGTACGGAGATGTGTATTGGAAACTAAATGAAACACACCTCAAACTAAAAAATTCAAAACTAAAAAAAAAACTAAAAAAACTAAAAAATAATTTGTATTTTATATTTAATGGTTATGAAATGGCAATATTCAAGCTGAAAATATCTCAGAGGTTTCCGGCGATGCAGGGAGCGGCATTCTTTCTTTTGTTGGTCCTATGTAAACGTGTTATTTGATTTTTTGTAAATGTAAGAAGAAAAATAATTTTTATGCAAAAATTGTTTTAAAAAAAATGCTCTACACGAATATGTAAAAAAATCACAATTTGAAATTTATCTGAAATTGAGTATTTTAGTAATACTTTTCGTTCCCCGAAAACCCCATTGCAATACAAGGTTTTTCATAATTCACCCATTCCGTTAACGTAAGGTAGATCCGCATCAGGGGCGACGAGAAGTATAAGCTTTTAAGTTCGGGACACCACATCTTCTAAAAAGAGCGCTATTTAAACATAGTGTAACTTTTGAGGAGAAGACTAGGTGGGTGCAATTTAATGGTAGAGCGATGTGTCGTAAATTGCTGCTCGTCTCCGTGACTTTAAGAATTGTGAAATACGCCATTTCAACGTTGAATCGGTCGAACCGCTGCGGTCATACGTATAATATTATAATTACTTCTAGTTGACATGTTACCGGTCGCAATAGCAATAAACACATACGTCGCACAAAATAGGCACTTGTGGGCTTTCTACAAGACGCTGAAACAATGTACCTGCCTTTCCGTACCCAGACCCAGTCGTACATTGTCGTTCACGATGAACACGATATTATTTACGAAGTGAATTTGTGGCACTAAGAACGACGTCAACCGCATCGCAGGTTCACGTGAAATTATGGTACGCGTTAGGGCTGGACAATGTATTGCAGTAGCGCAGAATAAAGACCAGTGTTTCCCAACTTATTTTATCCGCGGGAAATCTCGCGGAAATCTGAACATTTTTACGGAACCCCTTAACTTTATAAACAGGATTGATGAACACCAGATATTAAATACCTCGGACGACGGCCAAAACATTTACTATAATATTATTGTACAACAAATATTTTTTGATAAAATACAGTAACGTCCCGAAGAAAACAGAGCAATAGCCATCGTTAATATTTCGATAAACAACATAATGTTCCTCCGAAAGTCCTTTCGAAAACGTCATTTATTTTTTTTCAAATTCCTCACGGAACCCATTGGATTTCGCGTAACACCAATTGGGGAAACACTGGTGTAGACCGTGATGTGTGTACCTGCAGGGAGTCGCGTGCGTCGGGACCGGTACGCTTGAAGAAATGAAAAAAAAAACCCTTAAATATTTATTTTATTTGTTTTTAATGTTAATAAGACAAATGTTCGTATATTTGGAAACGTTTTCTTTCCGCAACAAGCGTGTACACGATGAAGTCATAAGTTTGGGGGTCACGAAACGATAGTGTAGACGAGTGGTTTTGACCGCGGCCAGGAGTGGGCGTGCACATTAAATAGCAATTACATTTGTTTAAGTTTTTCCGTTAAACGTAAAGCCGAACGGTCGAAAAAGGCCGCACAACGAACGGTGATTTACTAATTTTTAAATCGTTGGGTGTAGCGAACACGCGGACGGTTCTTCTGCATAGTTTTTCTACTCGTAGGTCGTTTAACGCCTTCCAGATAACAATAAAAAAACAAAACAGGTGTCTCTTCGTTGGACCACATAATATTAAAATCAACTCGACATTTCGGACCGCCGATAGCCTGCAGCGTAGTGTTTTTTTTAAATTTTTTTTATAGACGATATAATGCGGCACACAATCGTTATTACAGGTACTCGTGTGTGCACACGATCGATCATACCGTTTCGTTGTACGTTTTCAATTCGAAACGAGTTCAAACCGTCCGACTGCAACGCTCTGCTATCGTTGTATAATTTTTTTCCGTTCATTAATTACACGTTGTTCGCGATATCACTTCCGATGACGGGCGGCCGTCGTGCATCGATACCTACTCGTATACCTAGTGCGGTTATTGGCGCGAACCCCACCTGACCTCGGCCGTTTTCTTTAAGAAAAAATGCGTTTCCTTCCCCCCAATCCCTTGACGGATGCAAGCGAATGTTTCAATAACATCGGAAGAAAGAGAAGACAGCCAAGTCGTGGTACAATATACGTTGTACGCCGTCCGGTGACGGCCGCTGGGTTTTTTTTTTTTTTTTTTACGGAATGCAAAACATGGCGTCCAATAACGACCCCACTCTCTCCCCGGAAATGTTAAAAATACCTATGCAATATATTCGCATACGTCGAACTACACGCGCGTGGCGATTTGATAATTATCATAAAACTAATGCGATCCGGTATTATTTTTATTTATTTTACGGGCATAGCCCTTTGACAAAACTAAACATATATAAACAATCTTGTAGTGATAATGTGAAATGATGTTAATTTTATAAATAACATTGAAATTACACATATAGATGTATATAAAAATATTGATGGAGTAGATTAACATACGAGTATATAATATTAGATATCTATGGTAAGTTGGGATGCATCGACATATTGGTAAGTGACAACAGTTTTGTAATAGGTTCGTTAGATAAATAATTAGTGGTGCAGAAACGAACATAGAAAGGAACGGAGTGTCGAAAATTACGTTGAGGGATTTTAAAGTTAATTAAATTAAGTAGAAATAGCGAATCAATTTTCCCAGTTATCCGTTTATTAATCCGTTTAAGATCTATGAGCTTGTGATTCGCTCGATTTGCAATACACGGGGACACGTTCATCGGCGATGTCTATCGTTGTATTTGAAACCCGTGTGTTGCTCTTTGAGCAAATTTCATTTCAGCCCTCAGATGGTCGTACCGAAAACGGTGTATTAACGTTCAGACTTGCCGAGTTTGCAACAAGTGCTACATCGTACATGTTACATACCCACCACTGCTGTCTCCGTTATGGACATCGAATATTAGTACAAAAACTATTGACTTTGTCTTCACTCGGATGTAATTATTTTACGTTCAATGTTTTTGTATGCAATTTTATTATGTCCACAACGGAAAGTAATAATAACTAGCGCGTTGTGGCATTGAAAATACACCCAAAAAGAAAACAGTGGGAGAGGAAAACGTAACATTTCAAAACCAACTTTAAGCTCAATCGGTTGGATATTTGTTTTTATACAGTTTTGTAACTTATGACCGACGAAAAGTCACTAAATCGAGGTTATACGATATAAATTAATCGGTCTTTAATCGTTGAACCGTAACATTTTATACTAAAACTTCTTATAAAAAAAATAAATAAAATTATTCATTTGATCTTAGATGCTGCAATGACTTGTACAGATTTGTAATTCCGTACAGTACATACATGCAGTTTGAATAATTGTGTACATTGTCAAAACAATTAATTTAATAAATAGAAAAGAAAAACAAACGTGCCATGGTATATTGTACAGAATATATAAAAATAATAAGATCCCTTTAATCATTTTTTATAATAAAACAGAATCATGAATGTTTGTGCAACGACAAAATATGAAAATGGCCACAAACGAATGAATTCACAGCTTGTGATTCACGTGCAACAGATATTTGTTTAAGAACATAATAATGTTATACTCGTCGACTTTTGTCACCGAATACTAACTAATACTTACAGTAGTTCTTTTGACTATAATATAAAATATATGAAAATATTCTATTTTTTCACGTATAATTATTATACCGTGACGTAAATCATCGGCCAACATATTCAGCGTTTTTTTCGATATTCTTGCGTGAATGCTTATCACGACCAAGTGATCCTGACCGCGGCCATTGTTAACGAAAAACGACCAATGTCTTATTATATTTTTATTATTTATTTATGTAAACAGAGTGAGTAGAGTGCAGTACCACTGCGTAATCACAGTATATTATTATGTGTTAATTCGATATGGAAAGTATAATAAATTAGCTTTCCGACTACAGCCCGCCGTATACATTTATGTCCACAATCAATCTTTCCTTAACTACCGAAAAAAAAAATCCATTTTAATTTTTGATTTTATCCAAACCCTTACGGTTTCCGTTAGATGATGCAATATCGTTTTACAATATAAAATATTTCGGTTATATTGTTATGATGATTCACCTTGTGTTACGCATATTATAGACGCGTTGGTTTAAAACCATTTTAAAAAATATTCAAAAAGTTTGAGGAAATCTTAGACAATGAAAAAAGGCTTTAAGGGCCGCAAGGGACTTTCTCGTAAATTTTTTTTTTACGTGTACCCTCTAAGACGAGTTTTATAAAAAAACATTAACCTACTAAGTTATAAGTACTATTATGTTATATCAACACAAAACCATTATAATAAAAAATTCATAGTTGTTAAATAGATGGAAATATTTTAGATGAACTTGATTTAAAAAACGTTTATAATTTTATATTTTGTTTTATAAATTTGTAAATTATAACAACCTTATCGAGTTCAATTAAAAAATCGTTTACAATTGTTTCGTTAATGAAGTATACATACAATATATTATAAAGCATAAAATGTTAAATAACAGTTAATTTTTTTTTTTTTTTGCATACCGATTAATTCTCGCACTACGGCTGAAATTAATTACAATGTAAAAGCAATCGACGGTACAGTAAATATCAAAAATTCAAATGTGTCAAACATTCAAAGATAATATTATTCGTAATTGTCCTTTGTCCTCTCGTTACCAATCTACATAGTAAACTATTTTCATGAATTACATTTATTTTTTTTTTAACGGACGTTCTATTGTGTATTATACATATAAATTATTGATAATTTACTACGGCTAATTTCGTCAATCAACGGTGACGTTCAATTTAATATCTAATAACCAAGACTTGGAACTTATAGCACTTAAAGTCATAAATATAAGCGATTAAAAAAATTATTATAAGCACTAAAATAAGCATTTAAAAAATTTGAAATTGAGCAAAAATATTTATTAAAAAAAAAAAACTATAAAATTCTAACTAAAAATAAGCAAATGCTTTAACTCCCGAGCCCTGCTAATAACAATGTAGTAAGTATGGACATGGCACTACGATTACCATACGTAGACGCTCATCAGCCCAGGCTATATCACTAGATCACCGATACGTAGCTTTTAGCTTAATCGATTTTTCCAACCAATAGGAGTTTACGAAAAAAAAAACAAAAATAATATAAATTGATTTCAAAACTAGAGTTTAAAGTCAACGCATTTTTTTGAAATTCAAAAAAAAGGAGGGTGGTCAAATTGTTAGATGGAATATTTTACCATAATACTTGTTGAAATATAAAAGTGTTATAAACCAGAAAACTGTCGTCCAACGCAAGATCTTAAGAATAAATATATATGTATTATTAGGTGTTTATACGATTTCGCGGCTGACAAACGAAACACGAAAACCCGATTACGGTCAAAAACTCATATCGCAACGGATATCGTGAGTTGATTTCAAAACGAGCACTCGTATACATATCTCAGTGTGGGAGAAAAAACATGTTTGCGCGTGTACTTAATAATCTTTAAATTATCTGTTCGCCATCATTATTATTATTATTATTATTATAATATTACCGATGTTCTTGACAAGATAATTAATAATAATTATTAGAAAATAAAAATGAAAATAATAACTTGTACACGATTGAGTTGACATACAGGTCACGGAAAATAATAATATTATAATATTATACGATGTTACATATATATACACGCGGCTGCACTGTTAGAAACCGCAGCGTGTTATTTACTTAACAATATTCTAACGTCTTATTTTTAATATTTTAATTTTATTACATATTTTGGATATTCATACACCGTACTCAAACTATTGCAGTGTGTTAATCAATCGAGTGACATCGCGTTTGTTGTGAAAAATGCATTTAATAAAATACTAACGTAATTACTACATTAATTTGGAATAAAAACGTATTGATAAAAAAAAGAAGAAAAATAAAATAAAATATTTCAAAAAGTGAATTCTATAAGTACCTAGAAAGTATTTTAATATTAGTTTGGTTTTCTTTTTTTCGTTACCTAATTTTATTAAAATTTTTATTTTTAATTTTTATTTAGATAAAATCATTTGTTAATCCACAACCAAGTAAAAAGTATAATTTTATTTTTATTTTTTTGTAGTCGATTAAAAATATATTAAAATATTGTCGGAATATTTTAAAAAAAATGAACATTTATCGTATTACAGCTCTACAATTCTAGAAGAAAATATGAGACTGGTAGAACACGATTGCATACGTTCGTTATCGGCTATACCTTTTTAAGCTATACGATTCCGTACGATTTTACCTCATTTTTAACTACACGATTGAGTACGAAGTTTTAAACGTTGATGACAATTTTTATACCGGTCTTGGTGAATACCACATGCCTGCACTAATGAACTTAAAATAGTTCATAAATACTTTGATTTTATTGCTTTTATCACCTATGTTTATTGTTAATGATATCAAATATATCAGATATGACGAAATTTCGTTATTTCCGTTATATTATACGGTATTTTCTTAGTTTCAATAAAATTAGTAGGTTATAAATGTCAAGGAATCCAAATTTAAGCATTTTCAAATAATTTATTAACAAATAAAAACTGTCGATTTTATTTATTTTTTTATTACTTTTCTTTTATTTAGTTATCCTCGTTTTATTTTAAATTTTTTTATGAACTATTATAGAACTATTAGTATATATATTCTATATTATATATTATGTATCTATATTTATTAGATAATAATAATACAGTGAAATTAGTGAATTTGACAACGTTTCATACAATTTCATACGCAATCGTGTTTATTTATTTGTTACCACCTTTTTGTTACCCATCATCAAACGTACGCAATTGTGTTGTACACCCTATGAGACTCGGTCTTTCCACAATCAGCCCTTGAATTCCTCAACTGTGTAAAAACTATCAGGGCCCAATTTCTCTTTAGTTTTCACACAAATCATTATTATTTTTTTCTCTCTTTTTTTTTTTTTTTTTTAATTTTTAAATTTTAACTTTTAACTGTCAATGTTTATTGAACCCTGCAACTCAAATAAATTGTAGGTTTAAATTTATTATTTTTCTGTGCACTATATATATTTTTTTTTATTTCAAGAATTATTCTAAACTGCACAGTTAAGATTATTTATTATTTTGATGTTAGGGTGACGCGATGTTTTATTCTAGTGGCTAAAGGTGACATGAACGAGAAATGGATGAGAATCACTGGACTAGACGAAAAGGTTTGATTTTGAAACGATACTAGTTATAATTAAAATCATATTTTAACATTATTATTCTTTGATGCCTCTATTGTTCCATTTAAACCGCGGTGTACCCATATACCGTTTAATTTATGTTATTGAAAAAGTTGTATATACGAGTATTTTCTTATTTGATTTATGAAAAGTCGTTCGACTAACCATACGGTTTAAAACAGAGTTTCCTTATGTATACACTCGTACAAAAAATGCATTTATCGCTTTGCTCAGCATCTAAAAGTATAATTGTGAATCGATTTTTCCGGTGCACTAGCCTGGGTTTTATTTTTTATCGGAATAATTCATTATAATTTATACATTAGTTTATTTAATTTACCAATCATTGAGTTCCCGTAATCGTACAAAGTTAAAGCGAAAAATTTTCTTTCGCACGACGGCCGTTTATATATAAACGAAGCGTGTGTGATACTTTCATACGTTCTGTGAATCCACTGACTTGCATAAATTAAAACCGTAATCAATCGAGTGAACGTGTTTTTTCTGTACACTTGTAAGTAAATCGCTGCACCTAGTTTTCAATTGAACGGCGCATTATTTAAAACGTGCACTTAAGAGTAATATATCAATTTAAAATAAATGAACGCAATAATGTTCGTTTCGCTTATTATACAGACGTACATTATACTGTATGGTTAGGTTAGAAGGTTTTTTTTTCGTCTTTCATTTTTTATGTCCGAGCGAACCGAACAAATATGAACGCGGTCTGAACCGATATGACGATTTTAAAATATTTTCAAACGTATCAAACGCGCGTACGTACAAATCAACCGGGAACGACGGTAACGATAACGGTATACGTATAGTGTGCAAAGACGACACGCAATGTTGTCATCTTATGGTATTCGTTTACTCGCGTCTACCGAGGCCACGCGACCACGGCAATATGCAAACGATGTTTTCCGATGAGATTTTTTTCACCGCCGGTCAGGTAATAATGTCGTGTCGTTAATAATTCGTCTCGCGTCTCTCTTTCGTTAGCTTGCAAAACATGTGATATCGTCTCGCGACAAACGTGTACGTATGTACACGTATTAGTGTTCAAATCATAATAATACGCGAATTTCCAAACTACCGCGCACGGTCGGCGGAAACGATTATTAATATTCTTATTACGGTGATAATTCGAAAACGCACATTAGAACAGTGTTTTCCAACTTCTTTTACCCGCGGAACCTTTGCAGGGGCTTGAACGTTTTGTGGAACCCCAATATTTTTTCTATAATTTTAATACAGGCAAATGTTTGGTACACTTAAATGAGTGGGTTATCGGACACTTCCGGCACAAGAGTGTCATTAATATATAAAAAAAAAAAAGACGGCTTTAACGTTTTATTTTGTTTACTACTATTACAATATTATAAATATAATATTAAAGCTTAAAATTTAATATTTGTCTCTCATTACCTCTAAGATAGATTCAATGAGAAGATTGGAATATTTTCATAGTTTTTTTTCATAACTGTTTTAAATCTTGAGTTATTCCTGAAAGTGAGATTCGTAAGTCCGAAGCCGCGTTCAGTTGATTTAGAAACTTATTATTTGTCTTTATATACGCCGAAAAGCTACAAACTATGCACCTCATATCGGGAAATGTGTCGATTCCAGTTCCATGTTGAGTTCTATGTTCAAATCATAGTCCAAATCAAAATATTGCTTATTAATTTATATTTTCTTAAATTTCTCACAGAACCCTTCGCGCAAGCTCACGGAACCCTTAGGTTCCGCGGAACACCAGTTGGGAAACACTGCATTAGAAGACGGCCGTCGAACTACGTCGAACGCAATGAGTTATGCCAGAGGATTATGCCGATGCCGTGTGCATAGCCGAATTTTTCATTTAACGAACACCGAACAGTTCTTAGAAAAACAATTCGTTAAACAGAAACTAAAAAAAAATATAACGTATTTCATTTGGAAAACTAGTTAGTTCATTTTGTTATCGGTTTTGTTTGTTATGTTACAATTCATTTTATTTTCTGGTCAAAAGTCGGTTAAAGCTCGACACAAATCGTTCAGAGTTAAAAATAACTTGTTGGCAATAATAATATTAATAACATTTTATTTCAGTATTGAGAAATTTCAGCGAAATCAGTTAGTGTTTGTAAATAATAACATTATGTTTTGAGTCGATACAAAGTTAATATAAGTGTAATAAACGAAAAAAAAAATTTTTTGGACTTAATAAAAAGCTTAAAAAAATTAACTACCTATTAACTTTTTCTTATTAATACCTATGAACTTGATTTAATTGATAAACGAGTTTAAAAAAAAAAACCATTAGCCTTGTTATTTGTCGGTTTACAATGCTAGTCGGTAGTTATAGTTGGTACCGTATTACAAACAGAGTATTAAGCAAACGGGTACATCGTATCTTATACTCGCTATTGATTTGACGAGTTCCGTCATCCGGTCGAGCATAGCTACGATTCATGTCCGACCGGCTCGAATGTTGTAAAAAATTTTATATTTTTCGATTGTGATACACAACGGTGACGAGCTTGAGAATTGTGCGTTTCGAAACATGCGTAAATACGTGTAAATTAATTTAATATTATGGTGTGCCTTTTTGGAATTCGTATGAAACAAAGAGAAAATATTATATCATTATACGTGTACCCTTTGTAATAATTTTTTACTACCAACGAATGTAATATGCGTTCACGAAATTGTGCCGGAGGAGAAAACAAAATAAAAAAAAACTTTCATTATTTACCAGTTATATGAAACATTTGAATTCAAAAACCTATTAGGAA
Source organism: Sipha flava (assembly GCF_003268045.1). Taxonomy (NCBI): domain Eukaryota; kingdom Metazoa; phylum Arthropoda; class Insecta; order Hemiptera; family Aphididae; genus Sipha; species Sipha flava. The sequence continues at coordinate 611,677 of NW_020272889.1, forward strand.
TTAATTATATTTAAAAATAACTACAGGTATATAGTATATATATATGTGTGTGTGTGTGTGTGTGGTTTTTAAACACAAAAGATTTCCACGGAGCGTTCGTTCGGATTTTGTCGAAACGCAAAGACATAAAGTTCTTATATGAGTGTGCATAAAGTCGGGCTCGTAAAATTACACAATTATATATTTATTTTAAATTACAGAAAATTGTCTGTGCAATAGTATCATTAGCTATAAAAAAAAAAAAAACCAAATTATGCTCTCAGTGTTGAAAAAAATCTTCAATTTTTAGATGAAAGTATACGTTTTCACTTTTTTTTTTAAATTAACGGAAATATAATAATTATAAAGTTATCAAATTTTTAGTAATTGACAGGGTCAATGAGCTGATTATTTTAATTTAATATCAAGTAACCTCGGTAATTAGTGGTTTAAAATATATTGAAGTGCACACTATTTTCCCGTGTACCCTACCTACTTATATCAGCATACCAATAAATACAGTTATCACTCGATAATTTGAAATTTAGGGCACCGAGCAATAAATTCAATTACTATAGATTTTCAACTTACCCAGTATTCGAATAATTGAGAGAAAAAAAGTTAATTAAAATTAAACAGAAGTGAAAAATAATATATATGTATTACATTTATTTTAACATTTATTTATCATATTACACATTAAAGAATTCTATTATTTTTTCTTGTGATAAATTGTTGGCCACAATCTGGTCCATAGCGTTATCTAACTTATTAATAGCATTGAAAATGGTATCGCATCTTTCTTCGTCTATTACAGATTGCTCAAAAAATTTACGCAATCCTGACATAAAATATTTGCTTATTTCAACGATATGACAGGAACCTTCTTCTCTTCCTTGTCATCATTATCAGAATTGTGCTGAACTGCGGTCACCAATAGTGTAATTTTCTCGTCAGTAAAACTACCAGTATTTGCGACATTATTATCAAAGTGAACAAATTCTTCAAATGTTACAGTAACTTCTAGTCTGTACCATGTGCTAAGCAAACCTTCAACCTCCTCAGGTTGAATAGAAATACCTTTGCCAATTTTCTGTTCGTAATTAATAAAACCACAAGTTCTGAAGCAATTTGCGATGGCTTGTTCACTAACATTTTCCCATGCTTTCATATGCTTCACCAGCTTCAACTACCGCGATTACTTTTTTTTTTTTGTCGGCCATTGACCAACACCTTTAAATTTCACGGAACCCGTATTCCGACTGACTACGTTTTATTTGATTTCAACAACTGTTTACCCATGACAGAGATTTATTTTGTAAAATGATACGATTAAAGTTTAGATTAGGTAGGTAAGATACAATAAACTACGATAACATTTAATTGTCGTCATTTTAGTTTCATCACGAGTACGTTAAATAGATTGCACATATTCTTTATACATACAATGGCCTTTAAGGAAATTATAGAGATTCTGGCAAAAAAATTTCGAACTGTAGAGTGTGTCCCCAGACATTTCGAATTATCGAGGGGACTGGAATAAATGTATTTTCTTTTAATTATAGAGGTTTTCTCAAGGGACTAAGCGTTTAATTCGATTTACGGAGTTTTTCGAATTATCGAATGACTGTATAATATAATATACATGGTAGGTTATATATATATATACTTACAGTAAATTATAATATGTCTAAACATGCCGACTGGAAATAGTTTAAAGACACATTTTTAAGATTTGTGGGCCATTTAATGGACATTCTGAACGTTCTGTCGGAGGACACGAGTAAAAAAGATATAAAAAATTAAGCCCCATATTATGATATTAGAAAGATATTGGATATTAGAAAGACCAACACGTTTGTTGCATCTTTACGCCCAAGTACATTTCACAAGAAGATTGCCACATTCTATACATGCTACATAATTTTGTAACTACATTTTATCAACTTAATTTTAAACAGAATGATGGATTCATTTTAAAATAATTACTGCTTAAGTCTTGATATAATCAAAGTAAACATGATTCGCTATTCTTGTTGATCAATGAAATAATAATTTTACACGTCAAAGTGTTTGCGTTTAATTACTACCCATCATATGTATCGACAATTACTTGATTACATTCGTAGTCTGAGCATAAGCCAATTTCTTGAATATAAATTGTGTGCAATCTACAATTGTACTCTGTAGTATAAGATATTGTTATTAGCTATACTGCGCTGGACCAGTAAACGAAGTGATAAACAAATAAATAATAATCAATACAATGTATATTAAAACGTATGAAACACATACTATTAACCGAAATGAAATATATTACAACGTGCGAGTAAATTGTAATGTCATCATGAGTGATACTAATATATAATTACGAAAACAATACGTTTCGTGGCCTCGAAATGTAGAAAAAAACTATGTATAAAAATTTTAAAAAAATCGACCGAGATACAATATAAAATAACATTTACAAAATGTATGATTTGTGTAAACGATGAATTGTTAAGAAATAATAATCTATTTTGCGCTGGCCACGGTTATAACATGATGACTTTGAGATACATATTTTTCTTATTATCCATACACATATATATATATATACATAATTAATTTTTATTAAAATTTTCATATTTTGCTGTCGGTTTAGATCGCATTGAATTGTCAAGCGCGTCTTTTATGGAGATCTGGGGAGAAAAGGTTGATGTTTTCTTCGTTGTTTTTTTTTTCTCTATTAAAAATTATTAATTTATTAATTGTTTCTCGTACTGGACCAAAATGATATCGGGAATATTCCGCAATTTTATCGTTTCACGATAGCATTCGTATCTTGAAAAATTCGTTCAATAAAAAAACGGAATTAATCAAAAAGTGAAATTACCTTAAATCTATCTAAGCTGCGTGTACGAATTTGGATTTACGACAAAACGAGTTGAAAATAACACGCACACACATACTTAATGTCGATATTGGTTCCTATCTCGAAATCCTAATAGCTTTAACGCACCAATCGATGGACCAATAACGGACAATTTGTACACTTACGCATATGAAAGACGAAGACCCCATACATCGGTTTCTTATCCAATAGTTCGTCCGATTTGGCTCTGAAAACGAGATGTTACTTCGTCGTCCTTGGTCGGTTTAGTGTTGATCATCCGATTGAATCGATACGCACGCGATAAGTATCTATCCACAGAAATCGAATCCGGTTCGAAGTTCAAAATCCGCGGTGAGGAACTGACGACGTTGCATAGTTGAGCACGATTTATTTGCACAGTGCATTTTTTAACTAGTCAACTAGGCGACACGAATTTCGCCCAGTGATTATACTCTGTCGAACAATATTTTGAAAGATTGGGCGAAATAATGCGAAACAAACGTGTAATATTATAATAGTATTATGGTATTACATTGACTATTTTGAGAAAAACATTTTTTTTCGTTCAGTGAAAATTCCTTATAAAGTGCACTGTATTTGCATACATTTATATTGTGCATACCCTTCATGGTATTCCGCGGGCGCGTAAATCATGTGAGTCCTAGGTCCTCGAGTCCCGGACCCGCCACCGCGATATTGTACACACGTAATGCGTGTCATGCAGGTCACCGCGCCGCACTCGTCAGGCTTACCCTGGAGATTAGCCCGCCAAATGGACCGGAACTTGGAAATGCAAAACGATATTTATCGTGGTACGTAACCCGTGGTGATGAGCGTATATAGCACAAGACTCGACACTCGAAACAGTGCATCTAACAGTGTCGTGTCTGTCATAATATTATGAAGGTTGGGGGAGCAAATAAAAGCTCACTCGAAAGGTCTGGGGCTGTATTTTACACTCCCTCCTCAAAAAAATCTTATATGTGCCCAGGGAGTTAAAACCACATTTATTGCACCAAAGAGGTACAAAGACAAAGGAGGATAAAACGAATAACCTTCATAACACTATTAATCATATTTCCAATGTGCTAATAGCTGAATATTTCCTACGGTAAATGAACCCCTATCAACTGCTGTAACCCTGCCAGTATCAAGTGCATCGCCTGAAAGTACATTTTTTTGTTGAATTCAACGGGAGAAGAAGAAGAGCAACCAATTAAATTAGTTCGAAAACAATTTTATTAACACGAAAATAGTCGCAAAATGTTGTTTCATTTCATATTAAATGTCTACTTAATAAAACTTCAAAGTATCCATCAGTTTTTTTATTGAAAAAAAGTGCATCCATTTTTTCTCTCTGTTCAGAATGTGTAGTGATTACAGTCACCACACTCAAAAGAATCAGTTAAGCCGGATATGTTTGGAAACCAAAGGGCCACATCATAACGACTGCAACGGAATGAAAACCTAAAGAAAAGTTAACCAAAGGGAAGGCATAGATGGAAGGACCTAGTTAAGGAAGGCCTTGGAATGCAAGGAGTTCTGAACGAAGAAGCACTAAGGGAATCTTTGGAAGGAGATAGTGAGAGCGGTAATAGGCCTAAATGGTCCAGAAAAAGCCATTAATACGTATATAAATAAATACTCCGTTTATCGCACCGAAAAATGAATTAATACCGTTCGAATTGAACGTATACGGTCCAAATTAGTTGTTATTATACGGGACATAATTGATGAATTATTAAAATCCAAGTATAGGTATATACGTTTGGAGCTGTTACAGATGTGTACTAGCAGCCGTATTACGTTATTATAAATATTATTGTTCAACGCGCGACGTCTTTATTATTACGATTAACATTATTGCTGTAGGCAATACCGTGCATTGCGATTGTTCGGTTACGCCGAGGTTATGCGTTGAATTACGTTAAAGAGGAAATTTCGATTTTGCATATACCTCACGGGTGTACTTGAATTCTATACAATTTACCTGTAAAATGTACTACATTGTATATGCATTATTATAATTTGGTAGAACCGAAGCCGTAATTATTGTTCATCGTTAATATATATGTATATACGTGACCATGGTTAAAACACTAGAGTTGTACCATCGTTGACAAATTTTACCAAGTCCTTTGACTATAAGTACATAGTTTTATCATACGCCAAGCGTTAAGTTATTATAATAATTTACAGGTTTGTGACAGATACTGTAGGTTTGGATTTAATAATACGTAATAAAATATTACATAGGCAACCCTCAATAATAAACGAGACGAGTTCTGGCGTATACATCGATACGTGGTGCACTGGGGTGGATTTGAGGCTGCGGAGATGAGAACGAGAAAACGACAATTAACATCAGATCAAAACCAATTATATTAGGTTATGTGAACAGCAAAAGAGATTATGTCCTCGATGACAAGAGGCAATAACAACGACGAAAACATAATTATAGTATGGGTAACATGAGTATATTATCGTGTACAGGTATTCGTATTTTATTTTCATATATACTTTGAAGTTAAAAGCTCCCGTTTAGGAGCTTTATACATATATAATCAGTGCACTATACTAAACCGTCACGCGTCGAGTGTCCCGAAGAAAACTACGATAGAAAACTCATAAGTACGAAACGAAAAAAAAATTAAATAAAATAAAAAAAAAGACACAAAAGTTGTACGTGTCGAGTCAATCATGCAATACGAGTAGTATAATAACATCGCCGTTACACTATGAAAGTTCTCTTGAGTTCTATTCGAGTTCGTTCGTCCGTATGTTCTTCGTAAGTATATTTTTATTCGAAACCATCGCGTAAAGTAATATACTGTGATTTATGCAGCAAGCATACCTCAAAAAAGAAACCCTATTGTAACTTCAACGACATCATTATGCGTAGAACAGGATTTTATCGAGACTTTTCCGACCAAAATAGAATGTTACATATTTAAAGATAACAACCACATCGTCAAATTACCGTAATTGATAGAAAAATGTATTATAACGAAGGGTACATAGTAACGCAGGACCATGTAATTACGGTCACTTACGATATTACCGTATGATTTGCAAGCAGAAATTATACTGAATTCATGGGGGACATAACATTTAGGGGTGGTTTAAATAAAAAAAAAGTCTGTATCATATTGTATGGTGTGAATCGTCATGGGTTTAATTATGTTAATTTGCAAAAATCTATAATAATTTTCATTTCATTTTTCGTACAGGATTATAGGATTTTAGTTTAATACACAGATAACGCGATACGAATTACAATTCGGTCCTTCGTTAATAATAAAAATAAAAATTAATTAATTTCAAACCAGATATTAACATTTTAAACAAAAATAATGTCAGCATAGAGAATATACTTGTAATGTACGTTATGTCGTCGCATCTTAATTTTAATTAAGAACGCGTTGGCAATTTAATGAGTCCATTAATGAAGATTAAAGATTGCGCGATTTAACAAGGAAAATGTATTTTTTAACCGGCGAAAAACTTTTCATAGTTTTATTTCTCCGATTAAAATGTTTCGACCTCGACAATTTATTTAGAGTTTTAAATATTGTACTTTTCGCTTCGCTGTAGCTATTTCAAATCAAACACATTGTTAAACTGGCTCCTTAATAATTATTAATTTAAAAATAATAATTATTTTCTTATTTATAATTTTGACGGTTCAAGTCAAAATAAAAACTGTTAGTTGAAATCAGAAATAAAAAAAAACCCCGATTGAGAAAAAATGTATGTATATAATTCGACGAAATCTGAACAATTTTTAAATGGTTTTATTTAATTTATCAGCTCAATTATTGAAGCGCAACAGAAAATTATCATAATAATAATTTCATACAAACGAAAATTGTTAGATTTACTAATTCATATATGTAAATTGTAAGTTATATGTGTACATAATTATAATATTCATATGATATACTGTATGTCTGTGTACGATATTAACAATCTCATTCCGTGATTTTTGATGAACGGCTACAATAAGATATTTATAACTATATTGTGTATACGCCCTACATACAGTCGGGAAAAATATTTATAAAACAACGATAATATATTATACATTTTTTCCTCTCATTGTGACAAAATAAAAATAAAAACACATATTCGTTTTCTCCTCCAGCCACTCAATAAGTATAATTTTAATATGGAAATGTATACAGGATTTTTAGCCTTTTCTCAAATGGTTCGCTGTACGTTTTTTTATTAGGACCGTGTAATTTTTGCACTCGCATCGGTTTCCAGACACTCTGTTTATCTTAGAATCCAGGTATAAGCGCTTTAAACAATTTTTTTCACCCGCTGTCGATCAAAAATTACAGAGATGTATATTATATTTGTTTCTCCGGAACCTTTCAGACAATAAAATGCTCGTCGCACGTGTTCTCTTATTATAAAAGCACATCCGCAGCGGGGAACTTACAAATGTTCATCGCACCACAAACGTTCTCGCGGCGAAATAAGCTATTCGCTTTACCGCGCGCGGCCCCCGTGCAAAAGCTCCGCGACAAAATATACGTATAGTACATATCTGCAACTATATACCATAATGCGTGGACATATTATTTATTCTCTTTCGTCTTCTTCTCGGTTCCCCTCCCCCGTCACCCATCCTAACTTTTATATTCTCTCGAACGGGTAAAAAAATAAAAAAAAAAAATAAAAAAAAATAAAACATTTATAAAACTGCTATGTTCTCGGGTGCATATGATCTCCACCGAAGTGTATAACTGATGTCCTGCTGTAGCAGAGGTCTGTACCGGAACAGCGATTGTGTGCATGCAATAATAACGCTCGCATTGTGCACAGCCGATAAAAGGAGAATAAAGTCTGAGCCGGTACATTGCCGTCATACATAATACGGCGAGCAGTACGATACGCAAGAGGGAAGTTGTGATATCTAAATGTTCGGAATTTTTTCCCCATCTCTTCCCCACGTGAGTTTTTATCGCGATAAAATGCTAATGAAGCAGACCGGTGCTTTATTTATTTATTTTATTTTTTCTACGGTACAGATTGTTATCAAGAAAAAAAAATGTAATAAGATAATATGACCTCTCGCCGTGATCTCCAGTGAGAATATTATTACGTCGTTATACGTATGCACGTGAATTATTATACCGTGTTAAAACGAGATAATACCAATATTGGTACGGCCGAGCAAAAAAATATATGCGAATTAGCATAATACATATCCCGAAAAAGCTTAAGGGTACTTTAGAAAAATTTCCTTAAATATTAATTACACCGCTTAATAACAATGATTACGCGTTTAATTACCCGTATTAAACGAAATAATTATACCGGGCAGAAAAAATAAGACCATAACTCTATTATGAATGCATAAAATTATTGTACACGTACGCGCGCATACCTATGCACGATCGTAATATTATAAATGTACCTACATGCGCCGCGTATGTGCATACATTATTACTGGACAACTTACAACCTTCGTTTATATCTCTGGCATTAAACAATGAGAACCTTGAATAGCGAAAAAAGAATAAAGATATACATCAAAGTAAACATCGCATCAGAAAAAAAGTTATCAGAAATTACCCGTGCAGAAAAAAAAAAATAAATAAATACGAGGGAATAGAAAAAAAAAACCGTTGTTGGCGGAGCGTTTCACGTTCGCTTTGAAGAATAATTAATAAAAATTCATACTTGAACACCGCGTCGTATCAAATCTTTACCGCCCACATCCTTAATAGATCTTGGAAAAATATGAAAAAAACAAAAAGTTGCAATCTATGTTGCGTTCTGAATTCAAGTGCGTTCGAATGTCCACAGGTATTCGCGTGTATGACGTAAAAATATACCAAAAAAAATAACGGAAATCAAACGATACACCCATGTAGGTGGGGCATTATGGATACGCCAATAGTCATATTATAACAATAAAATATTATTTTTACTCTTCACCTACGGATACGTTAACGTTGGGTTGTAATACTAGTTTTAATCGAACGATGAAAAAATAGGGTTTTATGTAACGACTGAAACGACAAACACACGCGGCGTTGTGCAAGACATAATATTCTTCTCGAACGCATAAATGGCCGGCGCGTGACATCGCCCACCCTTTCCCGTCGCGTTCCGTTTGGTTTACGGTCAACGACGGCAGATCAACCCAGATAACGTGTGAATAAATTTTCGGTCCAATAGTGTGCGAAGTCAGTGCAGCAGTGTAGGACGCAGAGTACGGTTAATATTTTCGATAGTGATACAGACCGTTTGCCGCGGTCGAGGACGTGAAGACGGCGAAAAAACGGTTAAAAAATTACATCACGTCAGTTGTCCTCTCCTTGCCGGGGGGGGGGGGGGGGAGAGAAAAACAACGATAAATCGATTCTTTCGTCATCACAATTGCACGGACAACATTTCCCGGTCGACCATACGCATGGTGCTGTACCAACGACCTGGACCGTGAGTGGTTACATGCAGTGGCGCACACTCATTCTTACCGACGTGGGTCGAACATATTATATTAATACCGACCACCCACCCATTACTCATAAACATTAGCAGAGCAACTCCAATAAAGGTAATTTTGGAGCTTGAGGTAGTGGGACTTAGCACTTAAGGCATGAGCTTGGTTCCAATCAAGTTTTACATGCTCTTCAAAATTGAAATAACGATTAGAAAATTGCAAATATTTTTAATCACCCAATTATTTTCGGGGGGGTCGACTGACCCCCTTGACCCATGAGGTGTGCACCACTGGTTACATGCATTTCACCGGTACACGGGAATTTATTGTTTCGTCAAACTTTCGGTTCAAATTCGTCGATCAATATAACGCGTCTCGCGCGAATTCCGACGACGAAACATGCGAACGTCATGCATGAGCCCCTACAATTGTTTTAACTAGGTAATTACGACGTGCATTTTGATAAATGCACAAAGAATATATGTACGAAACGATCAACCCGAGACATTTGGTTGAAATAAGTTGGATTTTTCAGTTTTCCAAACGAAATTATCAATACCTTATTATAAACATTATCAGTTGTTTTTGACTCGTATATCGATCGCGTTCAGACAAAGAGGAGATTATCGCTTGCAGTTATACAGTCCGTAATATATATTAAACGTAGGTACAATCGTCGTACGATCCATAATATTTGTTTCGTTTATGGCTTGGTAAATATTCGTGTGAACCGTGTTCGTAGCTGGGCAATACGTCGAACCGAGTCGAAGGTCACTTTTACACTCGGAAGTTACGCTTTGTTTACATAACCATATAATCGTGTTTTCTTCTTGAGGACGTTCTGGAAAGAACCTGATAACGGAGAGTTACCGCCAGCGGATGTATACGAATGTATAGTTCATTAAAGTTATTTACGTGAGCAGTGATGTTGAAATCAGAACCAAACTGTTACAAACATATTATCGTGAACTTACTCAATGATAGTTTTCAAGGGTTAAACGCGTGTTCCAAAAACTATGTCCAATTGCGAGCTTTAAATTACAATTTATAACCGCTCCTTAACGTCTTACAATGTATGGATCTCTTTAATTGTAATTTGTTCTTGACCGGAATCGTTATGAGTTTTTGATCGATCGAAGTGATCAATTTTAAGAACCAATGATGTGGATCGAAACGGTTTAAATTGAATCAATTATACCAGGAGTGAGGGAATCAATAAACTATACAATTATTATTATTATTATTAATTATTATATTGATATTTTATTTCGACAAAAGCCCATCAAAATATTTTCAACGGGTAACCTGAATGTATGTCCGACACTTCGATTAAATTTTATTGAAGTGTCAGATGAAAGTACACAAATGCATTAAAACGTTATGAATTATGATCAAATTAGGAGAATAATAAAAATATTACTATATTATGCAAGCCAATATGACATTTGACGTGCGAAAAAAAACAGTTCTCTGGCTGTTTACAAAATTGTTCGCAACGTGATGGGATAATATAATATTGTATATTGGTTAACTGGTCACTGACCGTAGTGTCGAAAGGCGTTGATACTATATTTTAATAATATTTTCTCACGTTTACTGTGGTACATGTTACCACGGTTTTGCGTTTACGAAAGTATACCGCATGAAAATGTATTTCGGCTAAAATAATATAATTTCTTCAGAGAAGTAATTTTTGTTTATTTTTTTATACATTTAATGAATTATATTGTATTATGTTGTTAAAAAAATTAAATTTAAATAATATCTCTAAATAGCTATACATTATTTCACTAAATCAGTCAAATAAATAAAAAAAAATAATAAAAATATATGTATCACAATAATAAATTACTGTTTGAGCGGTCATAATCTTGCATGGAGCATTATCATTTCACACATTGCAGTATCTTACACTCAAATCCATAAAAATCCTTTTCGGAGAATCCGTTGTGATTAGAGTTGATAGCTATTAAATGTGATATTAAACTCACGAACGGACGTGCATTGACGTTAGAGTACTTTATAAAGCTAATGTTTGAATAAAAAAAAGAAAAAGTAATAAAAATAAAAAATAAAAAATACCACTATTAACAGACAGGTTTGACAGGTCTTTTGACGTTAAGCCAACCACTTAGAAACAATAACAAATAAAACTAAATAAAATCAATAGTAATTATAAATATGGTATATATTCGTTGAATTGTATATATCGTCAGTAAATCCTGATGCAGCAACGAGAGAGTGGGATGACGGAAAAAACGAAAGCCATACAATTAGTTCAGGGCCAATCGCGCGCAGAGCACTTGTAAAGGCTTACGTTGGAATTATAGATACCACCGCGTGAATAAGTGTAGCGAGGGGACACGCGGTCAAAGAATGGTGGAAACGAACACAATAATTATTTGACTCCTGCAGGAGTAAGCGTAGCGTGAAACATCTCTACACCTGTTCCTCGGTAAAACCTTTATAAATCCTTTTTCGTCGTATACAATACAGCTGTAGGTTAGGTAAGCTGTATCTAGATGGTCCGAGCGTGTCGTTTCTGTTATTATTATTGTTATTTATTAATTCACTTTTTTTACAGCGCATAATGTAATCGATATCGATGCGGATGTAACATGGATAGACAACATACGAACGTAGGTGTCCTATCGACAATGAATGAATGAAAAGACGTAAAATGGAAAATCTTCGAAACCCTGTGACATCCCCTGGTTATCCACACATGCGTGTCGTTCATCGTTTGTCCATCGATTGTATTATAATAATAATGTGCAAGGTGTTGGTTGAATTCGATTTCATCGATTTTCACGGACCGTCCGCGAGAACGAAACAATAAATTGAGATTATGCACCCGTCTTAGTGACGTATTAATTATTTATTTTATTTTTTTTTACTCGTGCCTCAGATCAAACATGATTTTGTCCGTAAGCCGAACACGTTGTCCCGTTTCGTCAATAATAATAATATTATATATTACTATTGATTTCATCGTTTCAAAGACTGTAATATCTAAAGGACATTGCTGTTCTCGTCCGTCATAACTACCCTACTGAACGTTACTTATAACATTTCGGACGGATTATGACTTATAATATATAACGATGCGCGCGTAAAACACGACCGTCAGACATATAACCGGGATAATCAACGGACATTAAATGTTATCAATAATTAAGCAACGCTGTGGGATTTTAATAAATGATGGGTTTTATGCAGGTGTGTTTTGTCGTTCGTGTAATGTATTATACAAGTCGGCGTAGACGGGATACGAAAGCATATCGATTTGGGCCACGGTTGACTGACAGTTGAAAATGTGATACCCGTTCAATTCAATTGATCGAACAGAGCGCGAGGCCACCGTCTTGATAAAATAGTTCCGCCAACGATTCGTGATTATTGTTGTAATTAAAATCACCATACTAAAGACCACGCGCAGTCAACTGCAGGGTTTCTGCTCCCTACCGAAATGACTTCTTTAAATCGGTAAATTTTAGATTCCGAAACGAAGCTGTAGTAATGACGACGTATTATTCAATTGTTTTTGCATTTGATTTTTTTTTTAAATTTATTTTATACATTAACATTTTGCAGGTACACGGAGTGTAAATCCGGCAATCGGACACAAATGAGTAACTGAAAATAAGTCATATTCCGATTTTCTCCGTAGTGTTTTCCGTAGAAAGGAAATAACATACTATGCATAATTGGAAACAGTTTTAAATTTCACCTGGTGATTTATTTTAGCAGAATAAATACGTCTTGTATAATAGAGACGGTTTAAACATGCGACGCACAACAAATGACCCGTTTAACTTAACAGAACCTATGGAAATCCAACGGAGAGGCATATATTGATATGTATACTGTACGTCACATAGTTTACTTGTTTCGGTTTGATCGGTTTAGCTCTGGGTAAATGTAAAAAACCCACGGAAGTGTAAATGGACTTAAAAAACGATATAATAACCGTACGGTATTTGCGCACGTGATTAGTTTACCCGAACGTTTTACGACACTTCCGGGTTCTTCGAACTTTTCGGAGTGCTGAGGGCGCAGCTGCATCTTGAGGTTTGTGGTCCGAGATTAAGTCCGTCGATTGAACAGTTATGATTTGAAATCGCGTTCAGCCCACCCTGCACGGACCGTGTAAACAACGGTTTCGCTGGCAACAAGTCTCTCGCTGCTCACACCCGACGGGACACGTCCGCTCCGCAGGGGGCTCGAACAGTGGCGACTCGTGAGGTTCACATAAGGTGGTTCACAAATAATTTATAAGATACCCACGTGGATGGGTAGAAAAAATATTAATTTTACTATATATACATATAATGTACTTATCAACGTATAATTCTTTCGAGTTCCCTAAGCTCTCCGTCACGGTAAAACGAAAATGAATCGGAAAAAATAACTTATCACTAAGGAACGGATTTGAATGCAAATTGCATTTTTTTCTGAATGTCCGAAAACATTGGTTTCCAAGCAAACAGTTCATTTCATACATCAAAGAATTAAAAAATGTAACTTTTATTTTGCATTTTTTTGCATTTTTTTTTGTATTTTTAAGACTTAAATGCATTTTTAGAGCATTTTTTGAAATTTTTAGTGCATTTTGTGGTTTTTAAGTCATTTTTTCAACATTTTTTCCACATTCTTTCTAAAAAAAAAATTAAAATACCTAAATATGTATTATGTTACGAAATTACGAAATTATTGTTGACACGTGTAGACACAAATTTCAAATATTTTGGAAGGAAAAGCAACATCTCGAAATAGTACAATATCTGAAAAAACTAACTGCTGATGATATGGCTCATATGAAGTTTGCACCTATGACGTCAGTTGACGTGGAACGAAGTTTCTCGAGATACAAAACAATACTGGCCGATAACCGTCGAAGATTTCTGTTTGACAATATTAAGCAGCACCTGATTATACGAGTACAATGCTATGAAACAAAAGGTAAAAGTATAACGAATATGCCTATCTAAATGGTATACCTATTAATTTTTTTATTTTTAAGGGTAAAAAGAAGATAGTATGACATATATCAAGATAATTGAAAGTTAATTAATTAAGGTTGTATTGTATTTAAATATTTTTTTATTTTTTATTAGATTTTTCATAATTATGTGTTTTTTTTATAAGTTTTAAATTCAAAATTTTGTTTTTATTGAATATAAACCCATTTTTAAAATTTTTCAGGGCATTTTTTTTAGTGCATTTTTGATGTTAAAGCATTTTTTTAAGGCATTAAATCGTATTTTTTTAAGGCATTTTTCCTGTTTTTTAGAGCATTTAAATCCGTTCCCTACTTATCACGTACGACACATAAGCACAAGATCTTGTTTCTACGATAAAAATTAGTCCGGTGCACACTACATCGATTGTGCTGCAAATGACCGTGTATTAACGCAGTTGCACACACATCGAAATTTTTCGTACAGCAAAATATCGTACGATGTTTAATCGTGAAACGTTGCTAGCATACTTAACAATTTTTTACAGATGATTAGGGTCAGGTCATTCTCACTTTTACTAACTTCGTCACATTCAGTTACCAAAATGAATCCCAAGTTAATAGCAGTACAACGATAATAGTCATCATATGGTATCGTACGAATGAAAATCGTGGTGTGTGCAAGCGTGCATCTAGTTACGTACACCAACAAATTCACGGCTGCGGCACGATACCGTTTGCCGCACTGGCAGTAGACGGCAGCGATACGGAAATAGTGCCGCGTTGTTATCGTGTCGTATGTAAGCTCCTATATTTTTCTTTGTTTCACTAAAAATTATTATCGTACGATAATTTGCCGTACGGAAAAAATCGGTGTGTGTGCAACTGCACTTACTGACCGACGTGTCCACGCATGACTTTTCTATGGCCACAAGAAGCACAACGTTTATTCGCTGATAGACGACACACTTCTCAATATGAAAAGCTGCGAAAATTTTTTTTTTTTTTAAAAAAATAGTCTCGTGTTAATTACAGACCATACGCGTAACGACCGATTATAATTTCCCATAGGAATTTAATAATTTTTTATATATTTTGCCGCCCGTGCACTTTTAACGTTTCGTGCTACGATCAAATTCGACAAATGCGACTGCATCGTCCTGAAGCTCGTGTGAAATGCGTACACGTGTACACGTAGTAATGCATACGCGTCGTAGTATAACATTCGGAGACGGGTGTCCTGCGCGCAGAATGCTTTTGTTTACGGTCGCGGTATGATGCCGCAGACCGTTTCGACAAGAGGTTGGCCACTCGAAAATCTGCGTCCCGATCGTATCTTGTTCGACTTTCACACGGCGAAAACTTCCAAAAGCGAACTTTTGCCCACGCGACTCGTCCGTTGTTCACTGGTGTTCGAGATCGTACCCCCGTCTATGTTGCAGTCGTCCACAGAAACGACCGTTGTTTACGGGGACGCGATGATTTCGACGGAAGAGACCCGAGTCGAAGAACGGTTTGGCTGTTGATGAAATCGTTAAACACGTCGAGATGTCGAGATTCGTCGCAGTAGATCCTTCAGACGGATTGTAGTGTTGTTACGAACAGAAAACATTATTACAGCCGTGTGCTACGGGCGGATCGATGCTTCAGTCGGTCGATGCTCTACACCGCGGTCTAGCCGCGCACATCAATATACCACATTCGGGGCACGTGTTCTATGAAATCGTTTGAAACTCACAAAGTCTTCCGTTACATCCTTTCGATGGTACGATACGCGAGGCGGGTACTGTAGCAACCAAACATTGTGCCCGGGGAGAAACTTCAAAATACGCCCTTATGTATTTTTAATTTAAAAATATTATGCTTATTAGACATTATTTTCAATGATTGCTTTAATTAATAAGAAGGATGTAAATATTTTGTTTACAAAATATACGACATTGACCGTTGTAATTTTTAACGTTAAATGCAAGATTTTAATTTTTGCGCTCTCGCAGGAATTGCGCCCGGGGCGTAGTCACCTCTCGCCATTCCTTTGCTATTACCGTACGTGCGTCTAACCTACACGGCGTACCCATGCGTTTACGAACGAGAAAACATTTTATGCGAACCCGCGACCGTCAAATATGCATCGCGGTGATGGTCGTGAAGCTGTAATAATGTTTTCCGAACAGGAATGTTAAAACGTCGAAACGTATGGATGAAATCTCGAGCCTGCAGTCGCGAAACAATTTTGAGCGCACGCGAGTTCTTTACGCATGATAGAACGATGTAACGTACATCAGAATGAACGGTGTGAAGTTTTGGAAATTATCGGGAACGCGTAAGACATAACACGGGCCGCGGTTGAGTATTGTTGATGGAATTATCTTAGACGTGGAACAATTCGTGAGCCCGTTAATATTTCGAAACTAACCGATAAAAGTTTTAAATTTTCGCCGATTTCACGATCTTTGAATTCCGAATGAAACGTTACCATACATAATATACTGTAATACCACTCATCGTTATGAGTTAATTTATACGTTTATATAATACTATAGCACCTTCTTGTAATTTATTTATTTATTCATTTAATATGATTACATTTTATAATATTATAATTAAGTTCTCGCAAGTAAGTTTCTAATGAGTTCACGTTTAGACATTAATGCAGAAATATTTTTTTAAAAGTCTAGACAATCAGAGTAAATCAATTGAACGGACATGTGCTTAGAGCATATAAGAATATTGTTTCATTGAACTTAAATCACGTTTATATACAAGTATACATTATTTATTAAAGAATAAATACAATACTATTATGTTTTAAAAGAACAGCGAATGACTTTCTACAAAATAAAATATTATAAGAAATGAAAACTCAAGGTTTAAAAATTAAGTTAAATTACGTTCGTAGAAAATTTAGAAGTATAATATCGAGACAGTACTACTTTTTAAATTTTTCCACGCATAATTGTAAAATGAATTCAAAACATCTTTACTTTCTGTTTTTCATCAACTGTGACTTGTGAATTAGTCATAGTTCAAAATGTTGTTCATTCGTTAGAACAAAAACATAACTTTATCTGTGTTTTGTCAGAGTTTTTCTGTGTTATACATCCCCATATAATTTATGTATATGATATAAAGGTTTATTGATATATATCAATCATAAGTTAAAAACGTGTATGTATCATTTAAAATTAAAAAAAAAACCTGTAAAAAAAATTAAGATAAAACTACTTCGTTCTTTCAAACAATTTAATTATCAAGTTTATAATATATAGGTACTATTAATCTTGAACCTTTATTCAAATCAAAGTTAATGAATATAATTCGATTTGGTTGCTGCAGTAATGGCTTTACGAAAAACGATTGCAATTTTTTTTCATTTGGTAAGAAGTTAATTGAATATGGAATGACGTCAAATTTTAGTTCACATTGATTCCAACATAGATATCGCATTAAACATATTTATAAATCGAATAGTAACAAATTTTTTTTTTTTCTTTTAATTTTTAAAGTTATCCGACTGCTAGGACTATCCCATCGCACGACCAATTCTTCAGCCGTCTCTATCGTTGACAAATATTTTCAGCTTACCCCAATTCCTAATTCTTTTACTCTTAACTATGTTTTTTCCATCTAGATTTTTGTCTTCCAAGGATATTTATCCTTCCAGATTCTGTTTCAACATTACTCCAAATAATTTATTTGTTTCTACTGTTCTTAAAACATAAACTGACTGTGTCAAAATTTGATTAATAAGCAATAAAAATACGATTTTCATTAATGAGGGAACGGAACACGCGGAAAATATAGGTTTTTGTCGTTTGATAAAAAAGCTCGACCTCGGTAAAATATTATAAACTACTATCAGTTATGACGAAAGTGGATACCTACAGGATAAAGTTCTAGTTAAAATATGCCGTTTGCGTGTTATAATCAAGACATTTATAAGCTATAGCTAAAAGCTTTACTCATTTTAAGTGAGGACAAGCATTTTTTAGTTATTTTATGTTTACCAACGGTGTAATAACTGTGGTAAACACGATATAACGCGATTCGTGTTTGGTAAAAATGTTTTCATTCGCAAACCGCATGTTTATATTTATATATGTATATATTAAAACAACTACTATGAATTACTAAAATACAATACTTTACTACTACTATGCCGGAACAGATTCAGTATCTCTCTTCTCCCTAAACTAATTTGCCTTCATCTACACGTGTATATACAATGTATACGCATACACAGCATGCATTGAAAATAAACACATCATTTTTAAGACCCAGTATACTCACACTCTTCACATATTTATTTAAATTTAATTTGCCAATGAGGACGTACACGAATTCGATTTGTCATTTTTATTGCATTGTTTATTCAGACGAATTACTCGAGAGACGTATAGAGGGACTTCAATAGCAAAAAAATGAATGAATCATATATAACTCGTGTGTATCGTGATCTTATATTCGAAAATAAAACAGTTATGCATACATAGTTGCGGTATAGATTATATTATGTGATTTCGAGGCAAATATTGCCCAAAAAATATTGTCATAGGCGCATAACTATATAATAGGTATATAGTGGGTGTGGGAGGAGCTTGTGACCCTTCAAATTTAGTTAGGTCTTGTTTTTGCAACAAGAAAAATTCTTTGATAGCATAATATTTGAATTACATTTTTTTTAAGCATAAATGTTGTTAATTTGCTTTTTATCAACGTCACAATGAAATTAATTATTCCTATAACTAAAACAACGACAGTAATGATGAACTGAAATGATTAAAAAACAATGTTAATTGTTTATATAATTATAAACGAGAATATATTCGTATGCAATCACTGGAGATCAGATTATATTAAGAGCGTTTCTCTTTACGGTAACATTTTTACCGAAACGGATTGATTCCATTGTGTAAAAACTTTCGTCAAATTACTATTTTCAATTACGATTTTTAATTCGACAACGTAACTGCTAACTATACTGGAAAGTTATATTAACAATTGCGTCGCGCGTTCAAAATAATGAGCCGTACGACGTACTCGTGTTTGATTTACAAATATAACATATATGCGTGTATAAGTATTCAACAATCATGGGCAATCATTTTCGAATACAGCTGTAATATGTTGAATACGTAGCTGCAATGGTCCGACAACATGTAGTAGTTATAATATTGAACACTGCAAATCACGGAGTTTCGAAAAACAGGTCCAGAACCACTCGATTAACTGGAATAATAACTACTGTGGTTTATGATTTTTTTTTTATGCTGTAAAAATCTTGGATTTTTGACGAGTCCCGATTGGGTTCGACCGCGGGATAATGTAACACGATACCGTCCGAAGTTTTATTTACTTTCCAGAAACATATAACAGATGGAAATATCAGCGTTTCGTTGCATTGTATTATACAATATTGCTTTTACACTTTCAAACGTAACATCATGTACACGAGGCACCTATAGGTATATTGTATAGCTGTGACGCTCCGATAAAACATCTTTCCAAGGTGAGCAAATATTGTACTTGCATGCTCCTATTTATCAGTGAAAGACTGCATGACTCGAGACTATTACATTTATAATTCATTATTATATGCTTAAAAAATTCTTGTTTCTATATAAAATAAATAAAAAAAAAAGAAACAGTGTAGCGAGAGACTTTATCAAACCACCGGGAATAACATATAATAATAATAATAAAACGTTTTAAGTGCACTCGTTGGTGATGAGAAATATGTTAATATCGTTGAGGTGGTCATAAGTTGTCTATTTTTTTTTTTTTTGTGTACGTCTGCCCCCGATAAATGTTCGTCAGTGTTTACACGTCTTGTTACACTATTATATTATACAGGTTCAACCGTTGCTGCGCGTGAATCGGTTCTCTTTATATTGATACACATTTTTCCTATAGCAAGAATAGAATTATTTAAGTACCTATTGTTTCCTTTTCCCCTATTTCAGAATGGAAAGAAATTTGTCAAAACTAATGGAAAAAAAAATCCGTATAGAATCAACAGTGAAACAATACATACGTTTTTCGGCGAAAGAATCACTCGCATTGACAAATCGTTCATCCCGAATATATAATTGTATATTATGATATTAAGAAATAAAATAATAAACCGTACATTAAATATTTCTTCCGAAGTGGGGTAACATGGGGCAAAGTGGGGTACCGGGGCAAAGTGGGCACATCGTAATATCTAGGTATTAATGTATAACATTGATAATATTATTAGATATATAGCTTCCTTGGTTGTCTCAGATTATGTGATGAGAGTTGGATCAAAATATCGATTATTTTGCGTTTAATCAATGAAATACCGTACATGTGCCCATTATCATTTACTTGATGATAAAATTTTAAATTTTGTTATTGATCTATTAAATTATTTTGTGATCCGTTTTTAATAATTTTTTTTTTATTAAAAAGTGTGCGTTCTTGATTTAATGTTTTAAGTTCTTTATTTCAATTTAACTATTTGAATAAAATTAAATCAAAGGCTCTTGGTAAGTAAATCAATCGGGACAAAGTGGTTTATACCTATCTGGGACAATGTGGGACGTCCCCACTTTGCCCCATATTTCAAATTTTATTCAATTTAAACGATGTGGTTTCAGAATGGTTAGGCATTATAAAAGAAAAACCAACCAACATTCAAGGTCTGAAGACTCTATGAAGTCTGCAATATTAGCATATAATAATAAGGAGATGGGATTCAGAAAAGCTGCATTATCTTTTGGTGTTCCTCAAACTACTTTGGAAAGAAGAGTAAAACAATTTGCAGCAACTGACAATTTAGTTAAAGCTAGCACAATAAGTAACCATTTTTTTTTTTTTTTTTTAATAAAATAATAAACACAATAACAAAATATAAAATTCTAGTTCCAAATGTTTAAGGTAATAATATAATAATTTATATATATAAATTTATATCAATTAAATTCTTAATTACAAAAAGTGTAATATTTTTCTTTTGAGATCAAATTCAATATTTCTAATAAATCTATATTTAAAATTTAAATATAGAATAATTATACTAAGTATTATATTATGAAGTTGAATTTATAATTTTATAGCTCTTGGAAGATTCAAAACGGTGC
This sequence comes from Sipha flava, assembly GCF_003268045.1. Taxonomy (NCBI): domain Eukaryota; kingdom Metazoa; phylum Arthropoda; class Insecta; order Hemiptera; family Aphididae; genus Sipha; species Sipha flava. The sequence goes on from NW_020272889.1 coordinate 633,054, forward strand.
TTACTCAAGAACAAGAGGTAGAATTAGTAGAGTACATAAAGACTATGGAAGCGCGTTTATTTGGTTTGACTTCATTAGAGTTGAGAAGTTTAGCATACCAATTAGCAGTAAAGAATAATATAAGCCATATATTTTGTAAAAATCATTTAGCAGGAGTTGACTGGTTGTATGGCTTTATGAAGCGACATTCAGATTTTTCATTACGTCAACCTGAAGCTACGTCAGCTGCTAGAGCTTCAGGTTTCAATCAGATTACTGTTGGTAAGTTTTTTGCTTTGTTAACTGAAGTGGTGGATAAAAATAAATTAACAGCTTCACAAATATTTAATGTTGATGAGACTGGGATAACTTGTGTTCCAAAACCGCATAGTGAAGTTATTGCATGCCGTGCCCGTAGACAAGTAGGAGTGATAACTTTTGCTAAAATAGGCCAGACGATAACTTCTGAAATATGCATGGGTGCTGATGGGTCATACATGCCTCCAATGCTT
>NW_020272889.1:638419-775534 GCF_003268045.1 Sipha flava
CTCGTTGGCCAAATCGTCGTCGTCTTCGCCGACGGCACGTCGCGACCACTCCGCGTCGCCGTGCCGCAGCAGAGCGGCCGGTTGCGGCCGGTCGTCCATCATACGCGTGCCGCCCGACAGCCCGTTGTAGTAGAGGCCCAGCGTGACCAGCGTGCTCAGGGCCAGCACGACGGCCAGCAACCGCTTGGCCACCCAACCGCCGTTCATGATGATGCTGCTAGCGGCTGGTGGCTTCGCGTGACGTATTCGGTCATCCACGCGTCCCGGGGGGCGCGGAGTTCGGGACAGGGGTCGAAAGAAAATGCGTTTCCGACGAACGTCCGCGCGATAACGAAACGATCGAAAATCCGATGTCGGTTACACGACTGCGTACGCCGATCGTTATTCTACGGTAAAACGCGGTTATCCGTCCACGTGCGTGTCGTTATGTCGACACAACGACGGCGGTCGGCGGTGCGGGACGCGTAAAGTTAAAAAAAAAAAAAACCCCGAACAAACGCGTATCGGAACACGTAAGGAAAACGACGGTGGCGGACGGGGACGCGGCGCACGGACGACCGGACAGCACACGTTGTCGGACGAGACTGAGACTGCGTGCGCGGCGGTCGCGATTCGGTGCGAGACCCCACGGCGGGCGCGTGAGTGCGCGTGCGCGCGCCTTTTTTCCATCACACGTATCTGCAGCGGTTTCCACGCGCGCACCATCCCGACCGTTGTCTACCGGTCGTCTCGCGTTGACGCGCACTCTTTTCCGTTTTAAAATATTTAAAATTAGTGGTCTTGTGCTCGTGCCGTCGGGGCTCGTGTACCGGGCCGTGGATCCAAGTTGCCGGCGGACTAAAGGGCTTTATCTCCCGCACTTCGGGATCGTTCTAAATCGTGTAACCGATCAACGTACGTATTTGATCGAAGGTCCGTCGAAATACTATTGAACAGCTTTTCGCATGATGACTGATAACACGACACAGCCGTGTGTAGGAGATATTTACGGTTCGACTTGCAACAGCATGTTCTTGCGTAAATAACGAATCATCTGCGTTACAAGCTTTGATTTGTTTGGTTGTTGAAATCATTTTCACGGAGGAACACGTTTCCTGCGACGGAGGCGAAATTGCGATTCCTTAACCGCACGGCTTGCGCCGCCGATCACTGCGATAAAACGCGTCGCCCGCCGAGTCCAGCCACCGTTGCAGCCGTCGAACCGCGATAGTGCGATGTATTATGTTTGCGATGAACAACAATGAACATACGCTGTTGTTACAGTGTTGAGCAAACGTTGATCTACACGACATGACGGATACGCGATGCACTCCAATAGTTTTGCAACAGAACTGCAGTAAAACGCACGTACGACGAACGATTTTTTTTCTTTTCACGACGAGCCGAAAACAAACGGTTTTCGCGGCGATTTGTTCGACGTTTAGTCGACTATATTTTGTACGCGACGTTTTATCGCGTTTTTCAACTATCTTTGCAGATTATTCGTATGCTCTTAATTGTGCACGAGTGTAACGAAAAATAAATCACGTTTAAAAAAAAAATATTACACCAATAACAATACCAACGGACGAACCCGTGATTCGAATGTTCGAGCCCCGTCGTGTTTTCTTTTATTTCTTTCACGTGTTCGTAAATTATGTAACGTTGTTCCTCGTGTTCTCACCGCTAAAAGTGTCGAGACTTTAACATCAACCCCTTCTTTGCAACTCACCGTTTCAACTTGACTTTTACTTCGTTTATCCTCAACAGGATGTTTGTGTAAAGACTGGATGCTCCGAAAACGATTTAGCGTACCGAATTCTCATGAACATGCGCGTACATTGTTTTTGTGTTAACTCATTGTCTCGCCAATTCCGTTGATTGAAATGGTCCTCGTGATTCGGGTTTCTCTGCACCGATTTCCGATGTTTTCCAAAACGAATTCCGTAAAATCGTCCTAACCGGCCGATATCACCGTCAAATTATTTTGTCATTACCCGCCGTATATGATAATTCATCATCTTCATGACCGTGACGGTGTATTTTTTTTATAGCGAATAAAGTCAACAGATTTGGCGATAATGAGTTTATATGAACGCGTATACAAAGTGCAAGGCTATGGTGTTGGGAATGTGTTTCTGTAAACCGTTTAGTCTCAAACGACACGTTAATATAAAATCTAGACATCATTATACATCTAATAGCTATTGCATTATGGTACACGAAATCCGGTAGGTATATAACATACAATGTAAACCGAAACATTTAACGCGAAAAATATCATTAAAAAAAAAAAAAAAAAAAACGGTCGATATCATGAAAAAATTACAGTAAGGGGAAATTTTAAAATAGGTCTATTTAAAAATACATGTATACCCTCGAAACAAAAAATTACGTCCCTGTTTTTGTACAATAGGTATATATTTGTATATAGGTGCCGTACGGTACAGCGAACACAGGTGGTACCCACGCGTAATAAGAGTAATTTTGAAAATGTATGAACCGTTCTATTAATTTTAAACTTTAACACGTCCGCGTAGTTTAGTGGTTTTAAGTACGCACTTCCCACACTCGTGACGTTTTTGCCCAAAGTATGATAACATTTATTACATTATCAGCGCGGAAACAGAATACTTTTTACGCGTTGTTATGTATTTTAACTGAGATTTTACGCGCACCTGAGTTATAATTGGATCTCTCAGTGTTTTTCGCTTCAAATTTTTTTAATATCATGTACAATTTGATTTTCCATCATGAAATAAAAAACTTATCTACTTTACGGTTGAATTTTCTTTCAAAACGTTTTGCACAGTACTTTTAATCGTTAATATTAATAATTTGCAAAATATTTAAGAAAATTATTTATTTTTTCATGTATTGGAGACATATATTCTCGTGAATTTTTTATTTAAACAATACAATAAAAATCAACCATCAAAATCAACCACAATAAATTTTTGATTTTGTACTGAACTCGTGTTTCGCCAATAAATGTCACTTATTACACCTGTCCTACTGCAGCATAACATCAATAAATGGATTCTTCGTTGCGCACGGAATCTATTGTTTTAAAATGATGACATACTTATTTTAATTTTATTTATTTTTTATTTCATTTTACACTATACGTGATTACATTTTACAAAAAGAGTATTACCTAAATAGTTTGGATATGCGACCCTCGTCTATACGTCAGAAAATGGAAAATATAATTATATGCAGAGGACTACATAAAGAGATATTATATTTTAATTTATATTTACCTAACTGTAGTTATTCTAAAAAAAATACTGTAAAAATCGAACGGATACATAAATACGCACAACGTCTAAATTAATTAGTAGACATTAGTTAGGTCGAGTTTAATATTATAAGGACTAACCGAATTTCGACTGAATTCAAAGTTTGCAGCTCTATCTGAAATATTTAATTGCTTATCTCATGTATAAATAAAATAAAATAGTTCCATTGCTTTCGTGTAAAAGTTCTTATAAGCTTAACATTTTCGGTATGGTTTCCGAGAAATTGTATTCAAATAATCTCAATAAAGTATTACCTGGACGAAGAATAACTGTTTGCCTTGTACAATAAATTACAAAAGGTCCACGTAAATATTTTATCGTTGTTCTAACTAAAACACTCGAACCATTATTACATTAGATACGGTTTCTTCAGTCTAGTTTATTCAATTATTATATAGGTTAATGCAATGTAGTTTGTCGTAGAAATCTCGAATTGGGAAACCTAAAAACATACAATAATTTAGTGTCAAGTCGATGTAATAATGTAATTTTGAAAACCACCGTTATCTGTATGTATAAAATTCAAATACCACTGACTGATTGACTGATGAGCGTACAGCTATTACCGATTCATTTGAAATTTTACGTGGTAGTACTTGTTGATAAGTATGGACGGACTAATAAAATATTTCAATTGAAAATCACATTTTAAAAGTCGAAAAGTCCGTATTTTGCTCCGAGCTGGATGTATATATTTTTTCACATTTTGATTACCCAAGTAATTGTTTATTATATTTAGTGTGATGATTTCAACAATCATAGACTGTTGTGCATGCCAATTTATTTAGAATAAATAAATAAAAATAAATATCATATACGATGACGTTTTATTACACTATATCTTTTTTTGATCTAAGATTTTATTTATCGAAGTAGCCTTATTGATGAATATGTAAATGATAAATCACAAATATGTGTTGTAAGGTAGTATAATAAAATGAAATAAAATCACAGTGCCAAATTTGGATAAAAAGGAATCTAAGAGAAGTCACATGATCTCATGAATACTTCACCAATTGCATTGTACTTATCGAAAGCAATATAATATTCTGTGTGTGTGTGTGTGTGTGTGTGTGTGTGTGCGTGTATAGCAATGTTCATTCAAACGAATAATAAATGCTATTTATTTAAATGATATTGCATGCACAATTCGATGTACAATAATTTACAGTTTTTTTATTAACAAATAAAAAAAAGAAAAAAAACCTCTCATGGTAATTATTATTATTATTATTATTATTATTTAATTTTGTTTACAAATTGAGTATTATACAAAATAACGATGTACGTATATTATATACTCTTTAATGAATAAAAAACAAGTATGGATTAAAAAAAAAAATTAAAAAAAAATAAATAATAATAACTATCATAATACGTCCGGACTATATTATAATACAAATGGATTTTATGCCAGGGTTAAAAGCGTTTTTTAATTTTATGATTTCTTTAAAGATAATTGAAAACTGAAATTTATAATAACCCCGTGTATACCTTTATAGATAGTTTTTTTTTTTCATCATTTTATTCATGGTAATTTTTCGTTTCCTGTCAAACGTTACTGGTCATTCTCCGTTTTAATGATTCGATTTCAATAATGTTTTACTTTATTTTTTAAGTAATCCCGTTCGGAAACGGTACCGGAACATATTAATATCGTATTATCGCTTAATAGATAATGTAATTTTTTAATGGATCCGAATAGATTTATTTGTTTATCCGTTAACGTTTCCTACATTTTTCAGAAACACACCGGTGTTCTAATCTAACTAGGTAGGACTAACGCAATACGTGCTCGATACTGGTTCCCAAATAAATGTCTCGTACGCAAGTTACAATGGAACCGGTACCATTTATGTTTATTTATTTGAATTTCCTCTTTTGAACACAACTGTTTTTCTACCGAAACATCTTTAGTCCACCGCAAATGTACAAACATCTCACCCGACGGCGACACTGCATTTAGGAACCTTAAGCAACATGTTCGTTTTATCGATTAATTTTCAACACTTACCGTCGAACAGAGCATATATGTTCCCCGCTAAACTTACGACATCGAAATAATCCCACGCGGTGACGTGTTGTTTTCGATCATCTCTTTTGGACGTCATCGGTGTACAAATAAAGTGTAATAATATATAGCGAAATGTGCATCGTACCAATAGTGCACGGGTATGATAATTTATTTGCATTCGGGGCGAAAAAGAAAACATTGTTCGACCTTCTGTAAAAAATGTTTATACGAAAATAAACGTTTTTGCGCTATCCGTGCGTGAACGTATGGGCTCCGACTGTCTATTAGTGTACTCAGGACCTTGTCGTCTAATCGTACCCCTAGAAATGTAATAGTTTATTAATAAGAACGGAAATCGTTGTAGCGAAAAAAAACGAAAGGCTGACCTTAACATCGCTTTGTAATATATCGTTTGCTTTTTTTTTTCTTTTACCGCCCCATTCCTGAAGGACTCGGTCGAAATCATTGTCAAACCGAAAAACAATCGCGCGTAGCAAACGACCGTTAAGCAGGTGAAATATGTAGACTTGTCATTTGCACGCTAACCGTTATTTTAATGTGCACAAATTCGATGTTCCCTCGTTATTATGAACAATACCCGTTCGATTGATTTTTGCGAAATGACTAGCAAATGAAATGCAAAAAAAAAATAATTGGTCGATATGTTAATTTAGAACGGGTAAAGATACGCGTAGGTAAAAGTCATCGTCGAACTGAAATTCCGTGATTAACGTTAATAATGTGTTTTGTATATTATAATATATACGTACACATTTCAACCTACATTTAAATTTAATTAAAATATTCAAAACGGTTACCAACATTAATCAACGTTTTGGAGTTAAACTTCAGCATTCCATTGATAAGTTTTAACTTACGTACCTTAATGTTCTAAATTCTCGCCTAAAACAATTAGTCTTATTCATTTTGATTACATATGATGAATTTACATATATAAATATAGGTATACGTATATACATTATAAGTAATTACTGAAAATATTAAAGGTATGGATTAACATTTCCCATGGAAAAGTACAGTGAAATGTTATTTATTTGACTAATGATTTCTAAATAGTTCATTAATTACTCAAAAAAAAAATGTTCCTAATGATCTAAATGTTGATAAATTCTGTCAGGACTTGAAAATAATTCAAAAACATTAAAAAAATAAGGATCAAATTAAATGAATTTTTTTTTTTTTATCAACAATCGTAAACCGAAATATTTTGATATCTGCATATTATTTCGGCGGGATTCAGTTTTTTGCATTTCATTTTTGAAATCGGACTTTTGTGGTGTGTGCACGTAAAATAAAAATAAGCGGCAAAAGTACAAAAACATTTCGAGTACTGTAAGATAAACGAAAGAGAAAAAACGCCAATTAACAATGTACACGTGCATCGATACAACTTTTAGGTATGTTTGGGTAAAAAATAAAAATATATTCTACGAGCTCTTTCCGATGAAACTCAAACGAAAAACACATACTTCGTCCAAATTCATGAGATGGATTGTTCGGGTAAACGAAAAAGAAGCGTGAAGGAAAAAATTAAAAACATTAGCAGCACCCCAATAAACGACACAAATGATGCGGCAATGTACACGATATATACCTACGCGTGCCATCAGCCTAGAAAATATTGATGGTAAAATGCAATTACTTAACAGGTATTATACAACATATATTTATTTGGTATTTCACATATAATGAAAATATATTTGTTTAAATATTTTTATATTTCTACTATACTATTTTATAGTTCAATAAAATCTCGAATTCCAACTGGTTATGCGTCATATTTTAATTTTCAGTAATTTTCAGTAGTAGTTTTTTTAAATATAGGTTTCTAGAATTTACTAATTAACTTTTAATAAATAAATTAATATTTTTTTTTTTACATATTTTATTACAATATTTTACATATTTATGCATATTTTGCCTTTTTTTGGCTCCCATAACTTCCAAACCTATTTATTACGTGTACACGTACACATAAATATTATTCGTTTTCTGCGACTTAACACGTGTTGTTCGAGGTACAGTGAAGTGGAACAATTGTTAATAATGGCTATCGGTGTGGTTTAGTGATCCGCTGGGCAATTGCGGTGAAAAATTCCGAAACAAACGGATAAATAAATAAAAAATAATCGTACTGGTGCGCTGTACGAAGTTATGGTATTACATTACGACGATACCGGTACGCCGCAGAAACATCTTCCGGTCAACGGTACGAGTAACGTGCCACGGCCACTCCGTATAGCAGCTGATACGCGTACCTATATCATTTTCGCAGGTTGAACCACTATAGTGAACCATTATTTACCAGGCACATTGTCATCACGAGAAAAACAATTTATCAGAAGATGAAATATAAAAATTCCCTTTAGCCAACCATCGGCAATGGTTTAATTTTAGTTACGAATACGTTCATCTGGTGTTAAAACCGCACTACGTAAAATATTGTAACGGACCGACCGTATACACGTGTGCACGTGAGATTTTTTTATTGTTTTGAGAAAACCAGACGACGCGGCGATTTGTTGTTGTGCGATACGATTATTTTTCTCTCCATAAGATTCGATAAATTTACAACGGTTTTAACTAAGGAGATCACCGATCCGGGTTCATTCCGACGAGTAGGAGAGGATGGGTAAAATTTTAAGTAATTGTACGCAGTATTTTTTCTATCCGAATTACCGATTCGTCTATACAGTGTTATATGGAAAAGGATATTGAAAACAAGTTTGAAATCTACGCGAAGTCTACTTGATATTCTAATGATTCTAATGCCTAAACCAGTAAACAGTACAAATAGTATCAATTTTTTAAATTTTAAATTTATTCTAGTGCGGTCTTGAATAATTTTAAACGCTTTAAAGAAATCCATTTCAAGTGCAGTTCCAAATTGGTTTTCGAAATCTTGAACGCTCATCGCGCGGTATCGACCGGATGGTATAAATAACAGACCGATACGGCTAATAACTAAATCCTATTTCACGGCGAAATACATGTCTGAAGACAACTGAACCATAGAAATAGGCCGAGACACCATAAAGATTAAAACGATCCACATGTTAAAATTGTACGTTCATACGATCGAAATATACCAGCGGTGTGTGATCTGCACTCGAAATCGAAACAGGACGTACCTGATCTGTTTGCACGCACGAATAAATACAAATTCGTGTACTCGTACAGGCGTATGCAACTCAAACAACGATTTCAAACTTGTACGAACTACGGCGTTTACATGTCCACGGTTCTGCGAAACATAATATGTTGACGGACGTCGCATAATAAGAGATGTGCACAGTTACAAAAAAAAAAATACTTCTGTCGTACGGAACGTATTCGAAACTTTGTTTGATAAAAAAACGTATTTGTACAATATTCAAACGAATAATTACAAAGATCCCGAAGTTGGAGGTCGGTCTTACCGCGGACGGTAATCGGATTTGGGAAAAAGGCATTTCCGTACGATTTCCTTGTAAAAAAAATAAAAAATAAATCGCCGTTCGAATAAAGATGACGATCGTATTCATTGCAATACATTTACCATAACAATATAAATTTAAATGAAAGGCGTGACGTCATCTGCAGTCCGGTTAAGTTCACTGCACGACAACGCACAACAATATACATTTAAGTCCACTCACCTCGTAATTTACACATCAACATCATCATCATCATTTGTTCACGATAAATTATGCGTGTGTTTTTTTTTTTTTTTTTAATTCCTTTCATCCTATATCGTGTGTTCATAAGTGTTCTAAACAATGGTGAAATGCGATTTGTAACGTGTGGTTTTTTTTTTCTTCTTTTGTTTTACACCTATTCGATTGATATCTTCGATATTGCACGGAAGATAAACACGGGCGCGCGCATCGTGACCGCGGTGGTGTCGGTACAGCGGGTTCGTAGGACGGGGAAAATATGCTAATGCACAGTACTGTACGGTTGAAATATATTTGATGTCTATGAACATCGTAAATCCTTACGTCCCTGCGCCATCACCTAACCCTAGTGTTTTGAATGCAACGGCGTGCGGAAAATTGAACATTTCGTTCGCCGTCCTTGGGAATCGATTTCAAACATATAATTTGCTATAGTTATTGCTGCCCCGAGAAATGTACACAATCGTATCGTCGGTCGTCAACCGTATGCGCTCTAGACATAAGAACACGTGGCTGCACTTGCACGGTTACCGTTGCGATGCGTACAACATTACAACATCACACCTAAACCGCATGCGGTTCATCAGCTAATAAATCGTTCGCAGGAGACTTCAATCGGATCTTTACATCCTAATTACGTCTAGGAATTTTCACCGATTCATAAAATATCATCATCGGTCAGATTTACTTTGAACGGAGCGAGGACGTGAAATGTATTAACTACTCGTATAAATGGTCGTAACGTCGTTTTAAGGATGTTTTAGCTTTTCGAGCTAATACTTCGTGATTGAATCATCGAATATTCCCTAAAATTTAATATTGAAGACCATGGTATACGAAACGCGTGGTTCAGACGATGAGGGCGTGGATTGCCGGATAAGGAACTCTGCGTGTTTCGACCATATTTCGAAAATTAATAATATTCAAATTTATCAAATGAACCTAATGGTCACTCGCACAACTCCTCCCATGTAATTGTGTTTTAATTAAATTATGCACGTGTTTTGTACCTACTTTTCAGTTGTTCGTAATTACACGTTTTTTATTCCCCCAGTTGTGAGTTATTTATTGTGTAACGAGTCATAGCTAAATGGTTAAAATTATCAAATCCATAATTTATGCATACTTATGTACATTTATGACGTATAATGTTTATTTTTAATTATTCACATCCTCTTTCGTTTCACATCTCACGTATTTATTTTGAATTTTTTTTTTTTTCTATCAAAAATTGCCAGCACTCGAAGAATTTTCGTTTCAAACTAATGATTAGTGTTCACGAAACCACTACGTACAATAAACAACCACTGTAAACATTCACATGCCTTTCAGTGGTATGAAATAATTTTTTTCCATATTTATATTATAATTAATACTTACTCCGAGTTAATTATCCAACTATTTTTATTCACTGTACTAGACAATATACATTAAAAAAAAAAAAAAAAATGATAAAAATTAGTAGTAAGAAATCGATAAATCGGGAAAACCATTTAGAATAATAATTATATTTACGTACTTGCCCATAAGAACAGCGGTCTGGTTAAGGATTCATTTTGGTTATATATCCCCGTCGGCGTAAAATGTTGCGGTGTGTAATTATTATTATTATTATTATTTTTTTTTTTTATTAGATTTTGCACGACACCGATTATCATATTAAAAAACAATTTCAAGTGCGTTAATTTCGACGTATAGTTTGAAATTGCATAATTTAGAAAATAATATGAGTATAATTTGATTGGAATTTCGAATGAAACGCATTAAAAACTGTGAATGTACAGCAATATTACATTGAAAATGAACGTGTATACATACGAAATAATTAGATTATGTTAGATGTGTTGTAGAGAGGATAATGACTGTGGTAGTAGTTGAATTTCCCTTTGATTTTACCGTAAAAGTATTTATCCAAATCGATTTGTTCCCAACACCTATAGGATGTGGTAAAATACATTTATTGTGTGCTATTCAAGTATAATATGAAACAATTCAAAGATACACCTGTGTCAAAAATTGTAGAGTATCACTTACATTCGATATTCTACGAATGAGACGGTAAATAATTTTTGAATAATTAATTTTGTACAAATAGGTCTTATTGAGAATAATAAAGTACGAAAAAAATTAATTTTTATCGTTGTACGTACGTATAATTGTACAGCTGAAGAACAAACTATCGGTTCGTCGAACTGCTTTTTCCAATTATTTTTTAGTGTTACGTATAAGACTAAAAGAGTTTGATACATTTGATACAACAAAATACCGCTTCTTAATGCGAAACAAAATATATACAGTGTACAAATTTGAACTATTATTGTAAATCAATCGTTGTTAAATAATTGAAAATATTGATCAAGCCATAGATCAAGACGTTAAATATTACTTATTAGACAATTTGAATTTAAATAATAATATTAATAATACAGTATCATAGTATCATATAATATCACTTATGATTTTTTTTTTTTTTTAACAAACAAAAAGAGACTTTTATGTCAATTATACTGCAATATAATTTAAGTTTATGCAAATATTTAGTTCATTTTCACGAGCAAATTATCAATGAAAATATTCCGGTGCGAAATTATTAATAACAACTGATACCTAGTTGAAAAGTTTTCCACAGTTATAAAAGATAAGTTTAGTCATTAAGGAGTTAAATAATTGTGTATATGAGTTCTTTTTTTTTTTTCATTTAGAGAGAAGAGTTTAGCGAACAAAAGACAAGGAAACTGACGTACAACGAGAGTGTTAAATTTCGTAACAAAGGCTCTCTTTTGCGGTGACGTTCATATTGTGTATTAAACTTTGTTAACAAAGCTTAATTAGTATTCACGGTCACCATACATACCATTTTTTTTATTTTTTAGTAATTTTACCAGAATAAACGGGTTGAAGTTTTAAAAGGATTGTTATTATCATTGTTATACTCTTTTTTCAGTTGACAGATAATGTAATGTTATCTTTAATGATTAAGCGTCACTAGTTCATACCTAATAGTTCGAATGAATATTTTACTTGATATTGGCAGACCCGTTAAACTTTAGTCTTATAGTTTATATTATAATTTTATTATATTATGATTGTTCTTTTAACCAAAAAACTTCGATCGGGTTCTTACAACACGGAAATAACAGTTAAATTAAAAATTAAACACCATAGTAAAAGTAACATCAAACGTGTATTATAATAATAAATATGCACTACGATGAGACTTATAAAATAATAAAAGAGTACTTCGAATAACGTTAAAAATATTTAAAATTTATATATTTCGGTCCATTAACATCATGAAATTATACGCAATCTTTTTTAATATAATTCTATTTTAATATTTCACTTTCTATATCGTTTACTTGAAATAAAATGTGTAACATGGGTCAGCAAGCGTTAAATGAACTATTATATCGCGAATGTACAACGATTTAAACGTGTAAAAATATTTTATCCATTCGTTTAGTAAGGTGAAGTTGACCATTCAATTCAAATTCGTGATTTATGAAAATCTAGATCTAGTAATGATGCTTCCATTTCAAATTATCATAAGTTCGACTAAATATTAATTAGGATATCACCAATCAATTGAATGCGCCGTTTTCATTGAGAAATCCACCGATTTTTTTAAAACATCTGAAGATATGTTTGTGCCGTGATCACTGCGTACTATTGTCCAGAACTGATTTTTTTCACTTCTGTTCATTGCGTTACTTACTTAGACCGACTGATAACTAGTGTAATCATTTATTTGACTGCAAAGAAAACTTAACGAAAAATAATCGCAATCAAACGTAGAAAATAATTGTTCGATATCGATGAACGTTGGTGTGTTGCTAAATAAAGTATTTATTATAAAATTGTATACGATATTTAATGTGATTAAACGAATAAATATGTCTGAATTTTGCACGAACTTTATTTCAGACGTATTTATTTACATATTTGTATATAGGGTTTACAATGTGTAACATAATAATTTATAATAATTAATAATTAATGATAATAATGTTAATAATTTATGTACGCAGTATATTATAAATTTGCAAGATGATTTACAGAGCAGAATATTGTTTCAATAACTAGACACAAGGGCGAAATGATAAGAATCGTGGATTGGTTTTGAAATACGTTTTTTTCTTTATATCACAATAGTTTTTCTAATGCTTTCGAAAAAACAAACAATTTTTTCCGATAAAACATGTTAATAAAGCTCTATTTTCTACCATATATGTTGACGATTTAAAAGTATTTTTGACCAAAATCGGCCCGGTGCTTAAAGGGCCCGGAATTTCTTCAAAAAGCTTTCAAAACGTCATCTCATGAAATCATAAGATAGTGATCATGAATAGTGCAAAATATTATAATTTTTTAATGGAGCTGTATTTAAAATACACAAACAATTAAGTAAACTACATTTTTGGCGACGTTATTATTTATATTAGTACAATATTATATAAACACTAAATATTTTTTTTATGATAAATTTTATATAGTCTTAATTACTGTTATACAAAAAATGTACAATATGTAAATCATAAAAAAAAAAACTAAGTTTTACATCATAAGTTAATTTTTATATATTATATAAATAATATAGTTTTTTAAAGGTCAATTAGAACTATAAAAAATATCGATTAAAATTATTATTATGGTAATTTATAAATCTTTAGAATTGGGGGCCTCTCGAAACAGATTCGGTACAGGGTTTTGAACGCGTTCGCTGCCTAGACACCTGGAATTCTTCATTTCGCTTTTGAGGTTAAAAGTTTTGATTTGAATTTTAACTGCGACCATCTGCAAATCGAAAATACCGTCATTACAATACAGCGTATTGTAAATACAGAAATGCAACGAAAATAAAAAAAATAAATAACGATTTATTTTACGGACGTTTATAGTTTGATTTTTAATCGTATACCAATATTACTTCTAAATTATTTGCCATTCGTGGTTCTGGATGACATTTAGACTATTTTTATACCTCATGAATACATATGATCGTAACTCATTCCTACGGGAATTTACAATTATACGTACGACCTGTAAACATTATACTCACTATACCGAATTTGGTTCGGAACCGATTCCAATAAACGATGATTCATCATATTAAAATTGTATTATCAAATCAAAAATTTATTTATTACGAAAATCGTTGACTATATTTAACTAATTCCTGCGGTTTCGACGCTAAATTAGTATATCTATTTGTTTTCGATTTTTCCGTACCTTCCAATATTATTTGTCGAATATATTTATTTTTTCCATCATAATATGTAGCATGTTATTATATTATACTCCGATATCAAAAATACTTCGAACACACAGTCCGCGTTAATTAGTATCCAAACATATGGAGGGGGGACTGTATCAACAATTTAAAACTGCCTGTATTGCGTTTGCATAACGATGTTTCGTGAATGAACGTCACATACATTTTTAAAACAAATTATTAATACGGAAAATGTCGAAATCGTTTGTTCGATATTTAAAGTACATAGATTTGAAATCAATTTTGAACGATCAGAATTAGAAATACTTCAAACGCGTCATGATTTCATTGCTTACGAATTGACCGTTGTGACGTGTTTAATGTTTTAATGTTTTCTCAAAAAGTTTTTTATTTATTCGAATTATAATGTCTGGTAAGAAAAGTGTGCACACCAATATACGTTCAAAGGCATCGCGAAAAAAATGTTTTCATTTTAAAGTGAAAAAAGATCTACATTAAAAAAATGTACGCTCTTATATCTGTATAAAAATATGCGTACCAAACGGGAAATAATAAATTCTAATTTGTTTTGAAATGGTAAGAGTTTAATATATTTATAAGTTTTTTTTCTGTAAAATAATGTCTTCGAATGTCTAGAATATTTTTCTTCGGAGTGCTTTTTAATCTTAAATATTTTAATAAGCTCGTTAACGTAAAAGCTTATAACAATATTTTTATTATTTATGATTTTTTAACAGCGCAAAAGTTAATTATTTGTTTAAAATTTAATTCTAAACAAGACTCTGAGTACCTACATGAGCAATAAAAACTATCACGATTTTATACCTTAAATTTAAATCAAAACATACATTTTTAGACTAGTAATTTTGGAATCTTTTTTTTCACTCCTATTATTTTGTATACAGTACGGTCCATAAACTATTACACTCCGAAATTCGTTTGTTCAGACCTACGGTCCATTCTCGACTCATTCTAACAAATTATTTTAAATTTTGAAGTCCGGTTCGGTCTAAAATTCAAATGTAACAATCGGTTGGGTCCGACTTCGGTCCTTCGTTAACATTTTCAGTCCGGTCTGGTTCCTAAAATAACGGACCGCGCAGAGTATTATCTAACACGTTAAGACATTATTCAATATTTTTTTCATCTTGGTATTTATTACATACTAAATTTTATTTTTATATCATTGTGTGGATACATTGAGTACGTCACAATAATACTCGTACTTTTTTTTCTCTAATATGTATTACTAATTCTCCACTACATACAATTATAATATAACTACCATATAGCATTTAGCTATTTAATATTTTAACCGTATCTATTTTTGAAAAATATCTTTGTTTCATATGTGTATCATAAAAAGTTAACGTAAAGTTGATCAAGATTCAAGTATTGCATTTTGTTTGACTAAACAATTTACCGAAGTGTTTTCTTCGAACATGTATTCGAATCAAAAAATGATTATTGCAACCAATAATATTGTACGTGGTTATTCGTTTTACAAGTGTATAAATATCAAGAAGAGGAGAATTCACTTTTCGTGCTGAAACACACGCGCGCGTTCCTCGGATCGTTGTAAATCGCAATCGAATGCGCGGCACAATTCAATATAATACGAGTATTAATCATTTTGGATTTCAAACGAACAACGAGAAATGGCTAATGGTCTTATAATAATGTTTATTATTTGAAAATACACACACACACACACTTTTAGGAACAGTATAATAAATTGTTCCTAATGTAATTGTACATATATGTTCTACACGTATTTACTTTCTTTATATCAGCACGTCGTACGATTTGAACACAGATGGTGGTAAGTTATACTTCCAGAATCTCAGTTGAATTGTAGAAAATAGCAAAAAGAACAGCTGCGTGTTAACCGTTTGAGTTAAGTCCATCATGTAGGAATCACACAATGGTATTGTTTTCAGATCTGGTGGCGGCTTACAGTTTAAAAATGTCGGTATTATATTTTTTTTGCCTAACCATATAGCTCTGCAATCCTTGTGTTTTTTTTTTCAATCGTGTTCTACATGCTTTTCACGCCAATTTAATTGTTACTGTAAGGCATATTGTACGATATGGCCGACGTAGGCTTGCGTAAGGGGTACGCAGGGTATACATTTGCATATACCGAACACAGATCTTTGTTTTTAAAATCAATAAATAAATAAAAAGCATGACATATTTGGTCCTTGAATTCATATCATATGATTATGTAGTACCCTATAATTATTGTTATAATTTAATATTCAGTCACAGACAGCATCTTTACTTAAATTTGAAATACACATTTTATACTTATGTACTAACGAAATTAAGAAGTACCACGTTTCAAGAGAGCGAAAATGGCTATAAATTTAAATCTGAAAGACATTATTGATGATTTTGAAAATTTAACTGAATGCAGAATTGTGTTATAAGCAATTATAATTGTCAAATTTATTTTGTTTTTTTTCATTCAAGTATATGACTACGTTTTTATTTTTTTCAAGTGTTACTTATTTTATTTTTTTATTCTTGGTACCTAATTTATTACTTTAATTATGAAGACATTTATAAAAAAATGGCTATTCAGTCACTTTTTTTAAGAAAAAATTAAAACTAAACAGTTATTTAGACGTTTATGTATATATTATTACCATGATTTTGAACGTTTAAAATAACTTTCATTGGTGGAGGGGCAGTGGTAATCATTTGCTTACCCTAAAAAAAAAAGATCTGTATACGCCTACGATGAACATTATGTTCATTTTGTTCGATCGCCGCCTGTCGTAAAATATAATAAAATAAACATTAATTTAAAATTGTAACGCAAGCAGTTAATAGTTAACATCCATTGAATTTCGAATCCATTAGTTCTTTCTTCAGACTTTTAAGTATTTTTTTTTTAATACAAGAAACACTTGTACCATTACCGTGTGTCAACATAATCAAGATCAAAAGATCCGATTGACGTACTGTAATATAAGTAGATTACGGAAATCGACACTGGGTTGTACCGTTTCAGTCATGAAACACTAAAAAATGATGAAACGCGAACGACTTAAATTGTGTATTTGAAAATGTTTCCCTTACATCTATATTTTCCGGTCGATTGGTCGGAGCACAATCGTTCGGCTTCGTTTCCCCGTGTTCATCCTTACGCGCGTAGAGATACGAATTCAATCGTATTTTAATTGTTCGCGGACGAATATGTCTAAACGAACATCACGGCGAATGCATTGCATTACTAAATTATGTTGCTGAGAAAACAGTTGCAGCAGCATCGGTCGTGCACTATATTTTATAAGATCGCCTCGTCGTCCGCGGAAAACAAACTGTGTGATCGTTTCATGCGCGTTCGTATGAAGTGTGCGTTTAGGGATGGGATGGGGTCTCGACCCCACTTCCCAAGAAGAAGAAAAAAAAAAGTTCAAAAGTTATAAATGACTTGCTACGAAAGATACACTGAAAGATAACGTTAATTTATATCGTGTGGTTGTAAATAACTCTTCATTTGTAACTATAATAATAATAATAATAGAATAATATAATTGTTAATTCATACCTTATACATATTTTTATAATATTATAAAATTATTTATGTACTAGAAAAATTTTAAACTTCCCCCACCACAAATTATTTTAAAATAATTCACTGTGTGTGTGTGTGTGTGTGTGTGTGTGTATGTGTATTGCAAACGACTGCCGCAGACTGTACAACGGTGAAATGGAAAACTTTCAGCGCTTTCAATTTTTCAAAACGTAAAAGTTGGCTCTCTGTTAAACTACGTGGTACCTCGACTATCACGTTCTCGCTAATCACTGGAAAAAATCGTCACTACATCGTCACTGTTTGTATTCAATGGGATCTGTTAGAAATGGTTGGGAAAACGTTTTTATACAAGTGTAACCCGTACTCTTTTTCGATATTCCGTTACATATTCACATAACGAGGCCATATTGTGTGCAACTATATCAATGTTTCGATTTTTATTTCATATCAATATACTTATTATGCGATCCGTGCAGCGTTAAAATATTCCGTCGACGTCCGAGAAAATAGAAAACGTTTACGATTCGGCCTCGTGGTTTGTAATAATCGGAATCTATTCGCTAAGGATAGTAATTATTAATACGATTTTGAATAGACGCTTTTACAGTATTTCTATTCGATGGAAATCCTAAAATTGTGGTGTGAACGGTGGTTCACAATTGTGAGGAGAAAAAGAAAAATATAGAAAAGAAAACACAGAATTGTAATAAGAGAAACAGTATTATCAAGTATATACCAAAATTAAAGTTTTACAATTAACGTAAATAATAATAAATAATAAATAATAACAAACGTTTACAATTATTAACAAAATAAGAAACGATAATTTTTAGTGTGCCACCAATTTTCCAATATCGAGTGTAATATGTATTCTAAATACATAATATATTATACAAATATAGACAACACATAGTCTTTTTCGTGGCGACAACAACGTGTCTCTGTTTGAACGCATTTTTCACGTGTCTATATTATATATTATATCTATATTAGAGTGTTTTGCGCATTGAACAACCTGTCAGTGAATATAACTATTTGGAATAAAAAAACCAGTCGGGCCCAACAGAGACCAGAAAGGCCAGAGACTGTATAGACCGCTGAACATTAAATACCTCGTTTAACTTATCTTCTCATTACGCACTACATTTAAATATTATTCATTCAATATGCGAGTTCATATTAACATACACAAAATAATATATTAATATATAATTTGTACTATATTGTAATGTATGTATTATATTTTATTATATTTTATATATAAACCACTTGGAATATATCTTAGCGGAGGCGTGTAGATCAAAAATAATATTACAATAACAAGTGAAGAGAATATATGAATGATGTTGGATTATAGCAGTATAAGTTAATGTTATTAGTTTATCATTTAGAATAAATTTAAGAAATTTAAATGTATAGAAAAATGTTTTAAAAATATTATTAATATTGTTAACGTGGGCGTTCTATTTTAAAATGTCATCAATATTTATACCAAAGTATAATATAGAACTAACTCTATTCAATGTCTCAATTGCAGATGTTATTAAAATTAATCTTATTGTTAAGTTATTATTATGTACAATGATTCTTTGACAGTCTAAATACAAAGCTTTTTTAGTACTAAAATAAATATAATTAGTTATTTTCATTGTTCATTTCTCATGAGTTACGGTTAAACCAGTTTTTAACAATAGAAAAACCTTCTTCAGCCTTTTTATATAAGTCAATAATGCAACTGGTTTTTTATTAATGTGGCTGTATCATCAGCAAAAGATATTATTTTTCCACGAGTATCTTGGTTATGGTCCATGTACAGTATTTAATGGTACAGAGTAAGAAATTTTAAGTTCATTACTAATTATTGTCAATTTTTTCTTATTATTATTTTCTCTATGCACTTTATTATTTAAGAATGAATGAATTATTTTATGTGCAATTTCTCTAATGACACTGTAATATAATTAATCTAGCAATATTTTATAATCTACGGTGTCCAAGGCTTTCTTAATATCTAAAAACATACCAAGAACATGCTGCTTAACATCTAAAATATCCAAAATATAATTGAGTAGTTCCATATAATGTATTATTTGCTGAGAAATAATTCGAAAACCAAACTGATTAACATAAAAAAAGTTATGATTATCAAAATATTGTATTAAACTAATTTTCAGGCATTTTCCTAAGACTTTAGACACGATCAAACTGATGCTTATTGGTTTGTATTTGAGCACTTAATTTAATTGCCATTTTTATTTATTGGGATGACTAAAGTTTCATAGAATGATTTTTAGGAACTGCCCTTTAAAAATAAAAAGATATTAAACGTAATGGATAAATGTTTCACTATAGTGTTATTTTTTTTTTTTTTTGTAATTATAAAAGAAGTTATTGGCAAAATAATTGTGTTTTTTATTGTTATTTATATTGTTAATGATTTCCAGAGGATCAATAGGTTTTAAAAAAATATAATCAAAAACGTAACCGTTCTTGTTTAAAGTATCGAAACTCATAGGTTTATATTTATTGAGCTTAATTCAGTTTCAAAATAGTTACCTATACACAATTTTAAATGTACAAACCGATTTTAAAAACAATATATTAAATGATAAAAAATAATATCCATAATAAATGTATGTTTTTTAACAAAATTATTTCTAATAAGAACTCATTTTAGATAAACATCTGGTATGAAAATTAATTACCCCTAGGTAAAACGACCAATTCTTCTCAATGTAATCCTTTCTTTATTTATTATTTACAGTTGCAATTTTATTGTCTTTGTATGTACCTGACTATGAACTTTTAATATATAACATACTTATTATAATAGAATAAAAACCAACGAAGTCCCTGATAGATGGCGGTGCGCCATCTTAAAACGTTAAAACGTAATTTGAGTTAGAGAAAATAATATACCGCGTTTTTATACACGATTTATTTCCATGGTACCGTGTTTTATTATAAACGGATTAGAAGTTTTAGAAAATTTATCGATACAGTTCATAATGCTGTTGACGACTCTTTGCAAAATATTGATGGATGATTAGAAAATAAAAAGATAGATTCATAACTTTGACATGTTCCTATAGAGAATCAATCGACCGAAACGAGATAGCAATGGATTGTTCTGCATTGCATCGACGGATTGGGTATCCGGTTGCCTCCAAAGTATGCCGATTGCCGTGAAAAGTCATTTGGAACGTTGATTTAAGCAGAACGTATGGTTTCCGCGGGTTAGTAATTACATGTTAATATGGCATTCACCTCCCTCCGGAGAGTACACTTTTCCTCGGTAGAACTGAAATACTAAAATCTGGTTCAATAGTAGACTTATAGTCACGGGTTTTTTTTTTTTTTTTATTTAGGCAAATATAAACATAAAATAAGGTCTATATCACCAGCACGGCCACTTTTTAATAATAGTACCAAACCTTGACAGTATTTTGTACTTTTTTTTGTACAATTGTGTACAACCAAAATAAAATTTTGTACACACACCCAAATCTGAGAAAACCCGATTTTTCTATGGCCGTGCAGGGGATACGCATCCCCAGCACGGCCATTAACCAATGTAACATATTGTTACAATAGCAGTTGAAAATATTAAAAATACATAGTCATGATTTTTTTTATAAGCATTTAAGTTCAAATTTTGACTAAATACGTAAAAATTACGGCAATGTACAAATTATCTTAGATTTATAAAAAATTTTCTTTTGAAATTTTTTTTTTTTAAATAACAATAATAATAATAACTAATATAGTTTAAAATATCCTGGACTGACCATCCGTCTCCGTTCAGAATCATTTTTCTTTTTAGGTACTAACAAGATATTAAACAGCTATCAACCATCAAAACGAATGATAAAATATGTACCTAATCAATAATATTATCCAAAATACATAATAAGTTTTATAATTTTTCAAAATAATCGCCAGAATAAACGTATGCAAATAAAATATATAAAAATCAAAAAACTGTTTAACTTACTCTTATTTTCCAGGACAATCTGATTTCTAAATTTCATTATTTCACTCTCTATTATATCATTGATAGCTTTAGGTTTCCTTCCTCTACTTTCATCCTCCATTTCCAATAGAACCTATTATTTTAAGTTAACGAAATACGTATATTAACTGTATACAATTAACATAATAAAATTAAAAGAAACGTAATAACTTATGATATATGTATAAATTTTACTTACCTTATATAATCCAATAAAAATAAAACAACACTATGACAATAATTATTTGAGTAGGTAGTAAAGTAAGGAAGTATATGTCATAAATAGGCTTAGGGACTTATAGCCCTATAAAATACATAAATATGCATGCAAATAAGCTTCTAAAATCATTAAAATATGCATAATAATATTCATTTATCTCGTATATGCATTAAAAAAAAAAAAAAAAAAATTGACCACATAGTACACAAAAATAAAATGTGCCCATCGCAAAGGTATATTTTAAGGGGGTGAAAGGGGCGATTGCCCCCTCCCTGAATCCATGTTTAATGAATCGATTATATGTGAGATATAAATTTCAAATTTTTGAATGTGAATCATTTTATAATGAAATTAAATTACAGGTAGCTGTGAATATTGAATTGGGCTTTTTGTCGGGTCCATACTTAGTGATAAATCAAATAAAACACAAGCGTTACTTTCAAAACACAGATAGGTGTTAAAAAAAAAAAAACTACACAATAGTCGATTCTAAGTGGATTCAAATATTACTAAACATTTTAGTTTTACATTTTTAGCCTAAATTAAAGAAAAAATTTGAGTCGCCCCCCCCCCCTCATTAGAAGTAAGTCTAAATACGCCCCTGATCCACCGGATATAAATGTATCTTTAAACTCCGAAACAAAACTTTGTAGTCGGCTACTCATAGACTGTTATACTTTCGGCATTACACAATATTAAAAAATATATTCGTACGACGTTTTATATATCATTCGACGTTGCGTGGTTGCGAGACGCAAGAACAATGACGGATAATAATTAACTGAACAGAACACTTAACAAATAATCTATTATTCTATATCGACATCCGGTCAATAACCAGCGGGTTAGATCGATAGATTAGATAGATTAGAACGGTCGATACGGGTTTATAGTATTATTTATACATAAACAAAAATTATAACGAGACATGAGAGGTAGTTTGCATATAGCATATTATTGGAAGTATTAAGTCCTCTTAGTACATTTATTTTTTCGATCGGTTGAAATATGTATCCATAGTTTTTAATTTTAAATTTGGAAAATTTGTCAAAATATGCAAAATAAGTATAACAATTTAAAAATATGCACTCTCTTGCAAAATCTATCAAATATGCAAAAATATACACATTTAAATTTTAGATCTGATATCATGACATTGAGAAACAAATTTATTTCGGACTCTGCTATATTTAACAATAATTAAAAAAAGTATGCAAATGCTAGAAGTCCCAAGCCTAGTCAACAGTTTGGATCACACTATTCGACTGTCAAACACAATATTCATTTTCTATTTTTGTAAATAACCGTGTAGAAAATAAACATCTTGTAAAATAAGTCAGGCTACATGCATAAACCAGAAATTGGGGTTTTTCTATTTTTAATTATTTTCATTTATATTTAGTCCACCATATACTGTAGAGAGGTATAGTGCGATGGAAAGTAAAACTCGCGTTATTGATACCTATTATTAAGTCATTATTAACTTATTGTCATATTATTTTAGTTATACGGTATTACTGTACAGAATTGTGGTTATTATAGGTAGTAGGCACAGTATAAAATGTGATGACTTTAGAAAAATCGGGTTTTCTCGGGTTCGGGTGGGTGTACAAAATTTTATTTTGGTTGTACAAAATACTGTCAAGGTTTGGTACTATTATTCAAAAGTAGCCGTACTGGTGATACGGACCTATTAAAATAATAAGGACCACAGGTATGGGTATGGGATATTAATGATTGAAAACTAGCAGTTAAACGATGCGTTTATGTATAGAAATGTAGTGGTAAACCGTTTTTGAACATGAAATACTTTAAGTGATGCACAAAAATTTAACAACAGTATCTAAAGGCTGGCTCGAAAGAAAAGAAAAACAATAGGTTACAAATATAGCATCTTTTTTTATACTTTATTGTTCAATATCAAATATATTCTATTAAGATAATAATTGTGTTTCAATAAAAAAAAAAAAAAATAAATAATTATTGAATGTTACATTTTTTAGTCAACAGATATGAAGCCTTTAATTCCTAATACAAACAATGAATTAGAACGAGCTATCAACAAATTCTATACTACTTGTATTAGATACTAGTGTGGAAAAGTGAACGACCTCAGTATAGCTTTGGAGAGCTTCGAAGGTAGGGCGTTGTAAATCATATTTAAATTGAAACCATTGTAACTCTAATGATTTGGATTTGAGTCGGAGTTTATGCAATACACGATTGCGCATATATATGTACCACTGGAAATGAGTGGGCTGACGTGTGACACGAGAAATTAATGCCTGTGATGAGTTTTATGATAGTGTAAGGGGATGGATAACCTGGTAGTGAGTTTGCGAGGTCTGAGTTGTAATTCTTTTTTCTGAAGTGTGAGGTTTTTTTTTCTTGGGGGAGGAGATAGAGCTACACATGGTTTTTATGACGTGGCAAGAGTAAGAAAACTCTTTGTCCATATGCGTCTCGTGTGGTGGTTAGCGATTCGACACTTACGACCTTTAAGAGGTTCATGATACTACAGGGCTACAGTCGTATCGGTAACCAACTACATAGAAGAGAATCTTAATTCATATTTGGAGCCGTACGGTAGCTGAAGATTCGCCAGTCGAATTGCAAGGTGTGTGATAATAGGGAGCTACAATCATCGGTAACCACACATTTAGAGAACAACTGGTTGCTTAATTGGAGCCGCACAGTAGCTTTTCGTATGTTTGATAAAAAGTGGTCTTTTTTATAAGTGTAAGGTTTTGGAGCGAGTGGGAGTACTATCGGTGAAAGAGAAAAATATTCTTCGGAGAGTGATAGAAATTAGAGCAGAAGTAGTCGAACGGCAAGGACTGGCCTGTTTGTGTATGTATTTGGAGAGTGTTCATAAGTCACGAAAAATCTGATAGTTTTAGAAGTATGAGGGTTCATTCGCTGGGGGTGGGTAAGAGCTACACACGGTGTTATCGACGTGAAAAAAAAAATCGGAATCTATGACAATTTATATCCCGTGTGGTAGCTGACAATTCAACATTTGAATTGCAAGGTTTGTGATAGTAGATAGCTACAATCGTCGGTAACCACCACTATAGAGGAGCAACTGGTTGCTTAGTTGGAGCCGCACGGTAGCTTTTCGTATGTTTGGTGAACAATGGTCTTTAAGTGTGAGGTTTTTTGGAGAGAATGGAAGTATTTTGTGAACTATACGTAATGCACCTGGTAGTGAGTGTGCGAGATGTGAGTATTTGAGAGTTACAGTCATTGTATTCTGAATGTGAGGTTCTTTTTCTTGGGGGGAAGGGATAAAGCTACACACGATGTTCACGACGTGGCAAAAGAACGATCTCTTCAACCATAGACGTCTCATGTGGTGGCTAGCAATTCGACACTTACGACCTTTAAGAGGTTCGTTATACTACAGGGCTACAGTCGTATCGGTAACCAACTACATAGAGAAGAATATCAATTTATATTTGAAGCCATATGGTAGCTGAAGATTCGCCAGTCGCATTACGGGGTTAGAGCTGTTCGTTTGTTGTGTGAAATGTGGTCTTGTCTGGAAGTTTGAGGTATTGGAGAGTGTGTGATTGCTATATGTGGTGTACTTGAATGTGGATGTGAGAGGTTTTGGAATAAATGGAGTGAAAGAACGGTTTGGAAAATGAGCTGGTTGGTCTAAGTCTTTAGGTGTTTAAATTTTTTCTCGTTTATCGGTTCGGTGCACACGCATGTGTGCTACGACTATATGCATGAATCGGGTGCACACTCGATGACCGTATCCAAAGCAAAAGAGCCTTTGGCGATGATCTAATCATGATTTACTTCGCCTTAGGTGTATGTCATGGAACAAATATCGTTATATGTGCAAACATCTGTCGCAGGGGCAGCTCCATTGGAGGCCTAGGGGCCGCGGCCCCCTCAAATCCGTACCGTATTTATAAAAAAATTTATATTATAATATGGACTATCATACGACACGCACAAATTATGTAGATAGAACCATAGAAGTATGGCGATTGAAAGGAGTTTTTCCACATTTTGGAGAATAAAAACCTGACTTCGTTCAAGGATGACTGAAGATAAAATATCAGCATTATGTCTAATTAATGTATATCATAAAGTAGATGTTCTAGATAAAATACATCATATTAATGATATTTTTAAAATAGACGACTTGAATTTGTGTTGTAAAAATTGTTGTTTTCTTTTTGTTATAAGATTTCATAAAATTATAACTTGCCCCTCTCCTAACCAAGGCTCTGGAACTGCCGTCGCTCTTGAAATGTGATGAAAAACGTGTTCGTGGTTTATTCTTGTCATTCGTCATACGACTTATTTACGAAAGGAAATAAGCAAGTAGCCTAGTATGCAATTTTCAAACGAACAGACTGACAAATGTATAGGGTAAGTAGGATGTTGTAAAATACTTGAAACACAATTCAATTTTATAAGTGGCCTCAATTTTCAGAGGACCACGTTAGAAATCAGTTTTTTTTATATTGGTATATATTTGTATACCGGTCAATACATGTCAATAATAATTATACAAATTAACCCATCATCCATTGAATCTTGCCGGTCAAACCATTTACCGCAGGAAAGACAATACTTCTCTACTCTGTATTAAAATATAAAAATATAACAGACAGGTATTAAAATATAAAAAATATAACAGACAGAAAAATAAAATAAATACTTATTGACGTTCATATAAAGCTTTTCTTTTATTACCATCTTACGTGATCCTCCATTTATTTTTTAAACTTTGGTCAAAGTCTTGAACACATTCCGTTAAATAAACATAATTATCGATCCGAGCTCAATATAATCTATAATGTAGCCCATAGAAATCATTTAAATTTTAATATTATTAAAAATATTCGTAAACTCTTAATACCAAAGTTAAATTTATTACATAAGCTATTACATATATGGGCTTCTCTTACCGAATTTGGTACTGCATTTATTATTTATAAATATATTTTTATTGTTTTTCCGTGAATTGTATTTATAATTAAATTTAATTAAATTTAAGTCAACATACTATACATTTAATAGGATCTTTTTTTGTGTGCAATTGTTTTAAATAAAATAAATTATATTCAATGTAAAGATCGTTAATACAGGCATGAAAAGGTTTTTTTTGTGATATTCATAAGAAAATATTTACGATAGTAATGTAATTCTAATACATATTAAATAGGTAAGACAAATATAATATATAATATAATACAGAAACAACAGAATTCCGGTATTAAATTAAAATAGACTGCCCCCAGTTCAAACTTCGCTAAACTTGTTTTAGAAAATAACCATAGTATAAATTTTGATTTCATTGCGGACTTGGAACTATGAAAAATTCAAAATAATATTTACATTAATATCATTAGAAATATCTTTACCGACATTAGATTACAACCAGTGGCGTATACATAACTTTTGTATGGGGGGGGGGATAATTTGCAAACAAATCGTTATTTTTATTTTATCATTATTTTTTTTTTTTTTACGTTTCAAAAGTTTTCACACTAAGAACATTATTTTATACCGTTGAAAAAACATCTAGAGGGGGACTTAACCCCACACCCCCCTTGTATACACTACTGATTACAATCTATAGTCGACACACTTAAAAAATATAAGAAATTTTTGTAAGTTGGCACGATTTTATTTGTAATAATTGTTATTTTTTCTTTCGACTACCGATGATAGTTGTTTAGTATTAATTTACACGTCACCTAACCGTCCAATTCGGCTTGACAATTTCGTCAAGGCTTAGCGTTCCCGTTGCATTCGCGTACGTCGTATCGCGGAGACGTAATACCAATGACAGAATAAGATCCAATCCACAATATCCCCTGGGTCCGGGCGTCAAAAATGTCGCCGCCGTCACTATCCCGTCAACCGTGACCCACGACCCCGGGGACGATCGATCGTTCGATAATTGCACTTCCGGCGCACGTATACAGCGTACGTGTACCCGTTGGACCGCGGCACAGGCTAGTTGGATTTCACATCGCGCACACGATCGTCGACGTAACCCCGGGTCAGGCCGTGGCTTGACCTAATGCTGACTGGATATCATGCTGACTTGGTAGTCGGTAGAATTTTATATTAAACTTTAAAACTTCATTTCCTAGTCTAAAATGCCGGTAACGAAATGTTCAAACAAATACGCGCTCATATATGTAATGCATCGGTTATGCATGAGGTGAATGTACGTCCCGTTTTGAACGGGACAGTTCAGCTTTTTTTTATATTTGTCCCGTTATCCCTTGGGGAGTC
This sequence comes from Sipha flava, assembly GCF_003268045.1. Taxonomy (NCBI): domain Eukaryota; kingdom Metazoa; phylum Arthropoda; class Insecta; order Hemiptera; family Aphididae; genus Sipha; species Sipha flava. Next base: position 666,674 of record NW_020272889.1, read on the forward strand.
TTCGGAACAGTAAAATTTCTGTTTTCAGAAAGCATTAAAAAATAACGGAGTTTAATTTTAATTGGCTAATGAACTATTGACTATATTGACACTAATGGAACATAAAATAACTATTTCGGCGATATATGTATTAATATTAATATGGACATCTTAACCAAATATATTATTATACATAAGCACCGCATTATCAGCGCTAACACAAAATTGACAAATTATTTTTCTTGATTCATTTTTTCGGCAATCGTTACAGTAATCATCGACCATTTAATTTGCGTAGACGCTTTTTCTTAAATAAAATAAAAAAAATTGTTTCAAACAAAAACTAGTTTCTTCTTAATGGCTGTAATTAATTAATTAATTCATGAAGATTTTTTTCTCCGTTTTGACTAGGAAAATATATAGTAACTTAAGTAATACCATATTTCATCTATACATGTTTATATGTATTGATATATTATGTATATGAATTTCATGGTCTGTCCTAATAGAAACCGTCTTGTTTCGAATATGCACATCATTGTCAAATGTTATCCTGCGCGATGAATTTGACACCGGACGACTGGATTTATATTTCCGTCCCGTTGTACTACAAAAATTGTGCTAAAAATGAGAAATTTTTATTACTACAAATTCATCTTATAAGGTTAAAACATTTATCTTGAAAAATCCTCAACTAAAATGTTATGTCACACAATTTTTTTCGTTTTTAACACCACTAAGCATTACCAAGCACCATGCTGGTATCAAAATGATGAAAATAATGTGTATGTGTCGCCTTGCATGCCCGAATAAATATACGATTGAGATGCGGTTGCTTGCTAACAGGTTATTAACTGAGTCGGTCTATACGAGTACGATTATATTATACACTGTTACGTGAATATAGTGATTTTTTTTCTCTACGAATTGTGGTGTACGCATCCGCGTCCCTATTATTTGTTAAGACAGCGGAACTGACTGCAAGTCGGGGTGGTTTTTCAGATTTCTAACGGTGGGAGTGAAGTGAAAAAATTTAAAGGAAAAACAAATTTTGCACACTCACATGTACACGTGCGTGTAACGATATCAAGGATAATGTTAACATTCGCAAGATAATAACGTATCAAAATTAGCCAACATTTTGCAAAATATTCTTATTAATCCAAGTTTAGACATACTTGTTCCCATTGGCGAATATAGGGAGGGTTCAGGGGGTCAGCTGACACACAGTTAATATTTGTTGAAAAAATTGGCTTCTTGGAAATTTTTTTCTCTTTTTAGACCTTGATTTGGATTCTAGGACAGTTGGCCCATTGGAGTTACTTGCCATGTATATTCAAAATTTAAAATTTTTCAATTTATAATTTATATTTTAAATTATATCGTTTTAGTAGAATTTTAATCATATTTTATTCCGTACGTTTGTTGCGCTGATAAAATTAGATTAAGTTGATCACAGACAGTTGTACGCGTCAGTCGTGTTTTATCTATTCAATTATAACATTAGTTACAACCTATATATATCTACTATTCAAAATGCCTAACAAACCAACCATTGAAAACATCAAACTTGAAGACATAAAACTTGCATTGGACGAATTAAAAGTTTCTTCTTCTTCTTCTTCTGGGCTTTTACAGGCCCTTAAGGCCCTTCGCCGCAACAACATATTGTTTCCATTTTCCTCTATCATTTGCACATTCTTCTGCGTTTCTTACGTTCAGGAGTTTCAAGTCTTCCTTTACTCTATCCACCCATCTTTGTCTGGGGCGTCCTCGAGGTCTCTTAGTGTCGGGTTTCCATTTAGTTATTGATCCAATCATTCCCTCTGACCTCCATACATGTCCTGCCCAACTTATCCTCGTACTCTTCAGTTTCACAAAGTAAAATTATCTCTTCAGTTAAAATCACTGATAATGGACAAAATAAATTTAGTAAGAAATTTGACGATTTATTAAAAACCATTCTCGAAAAAAATAAAATTCTTAAAGAAAAAGTTGATATACTCGAAAAGAAAGTAACTCTTTTAGAAAGCAATTCCTCAAATTCTCAATCTCTTAAGGAGAATGATCTTGATGCGGAAGTGTTGGACAGATAATTACGTTCCTGTAATTTAATTATGTTTAACCTACCGGAGGTAATAACGAATGAAAATAATCCTGAAACTGATTTTAATAGAATCTCCAATATTTTTAAACAAATGGAAGCTAATATCTCAAAATTTACTTGCACTCGTCTTGAAAAAAAACATCTCAATCAACCCAAAAAAGCCACACCCTATACAGATTGTATTAAACAACAAATTAGAAGTTTACTCGTCACTTCGGTTACAAGCTAACTTACGTAAATCTACAGCATGGTTCAATATTTGTATCTCTTCAGATCGTACTTATATTCAACGTAAACAAATGAACATTCTACGCCAGGAACTTCAAAAACGTAAAGACGATGGTGAGAAAAATATTATTATAAAATATATCAAAGGTACACCAAAAATTGTCACTATACAAAAATTTTTTTAAGTAACTCGGATTTCAATCTTCATATTTATTACTTAAATGTTCGTAGCCTCAATAACAAATTTTCATATTTAAAATCTCAAGTTCCTAATTCTATATACGATATATTTATTTTCACTGAAACATGGCTCACAAGTAATGTTGAATCATATGAACTAGGCTTATCCGGTTATAATATATTTAGACACGACAGAAACTCGCAAACCAGCTCTTTATCTAGAAAAGGTGGGGTTCTAATCGCTATCCGGAAAACATATACAACTAATCTAATAACATGCAACAATCAAATTGAAGTTTTATTTGTAACGATTAAGCTGCCACATCTTACTCTTATTATAAGTTCTGTATATATCCTTAATCGTTCTAATTTATCTGTTTATACCGAATACTTTGATTATGTTGAGAAAATACTGAATAAAAATGCCAATGCTGAAGTCTTATTAGTTGGTGATTACAATATACCTTCAGCTTGTAACAACGTAGACTCATTCTTTAATGATAAACTATCGTATTTAAACTTGTTTCAATATAATCATATTTGTAATGTTAATAATACATAGTATTCTTGATTATATCTTATCTAACTCTCTATTTATTAATGTTATTGAAAATAATTGTCCTATTGTACCTATTGATTTGTATCATCCACCACTTACTATAACATATACCTATAAATGTGTTTCTGATTTAAATTATTATGATTATGTATTTAATTGGAATGCTAGAGATTATACATCTATTGTATCTTATATAGGGTCTATTGAATGGTCTAATTTATTTAATCTTAATTCTAATATTAATGACAATCTAGATACTTTTTACTCTCATATTAATTATGCAATAACTAATTTTATTCCAAAAGTCCGTAGTCATAAGTTATCATACCCACCTTGGTTTAGTAAAGAACTAAAAGTTTTAATTAAAGAAAATAAATGCACACCATATTTTCAAAATCTTAAAAACACTCACTTCTTATTCTAACTTTTCAAATATTCGTAATTAATGCAAAATTACTAGATATCGTGATTATAATTTATTTATCAATAAAAATCAAAGTTTAATCAAAGTCAACCCTAAATTATTTTGGAACTTTTATAATTTACAGTAATCTACTAAGCAGTTACCTGCTTCCATGTTTTATTATAATATTGAAACTAATACTGGTATTGATATTGTTAACTTATTTAAGCAACACTTTTCTACTGTTTATAAATTAAATAATTTAACTAACTATAAAGTTAATAGTAATTATAATATTTTTGAAAACTCTTTACTTTCTATTAGTTCAATAAATATTCCTCTTATGGAGGTGTTTAATGAATTATGGTCCTTAAAAACTAATTACTCCACAGGTCTTGATAATATTTTACCCAAATTTCTTAAAGAAACAGCATTTATTTTGTCACCAATTATAACCTTTTTATTTAATAAGTCAATACAAACAGGTAGTTTTCCCAACACATGGAAGTATTCTTTAATCTCACCTATATTTAAAAAAGGAGAAAAATCTCAAGTTACAAATTATCGACTAATCTCTAAGATTTCTATAATTCATAAAATTTTTTCTAAACTCGTAAACAAAACAATTTTCCTACTTTGTGATCATATTATTATTAATGAAAAACATGGATTTCGTCCTAAACGTTCAACAATTACTAATTTATGTATATTTAAACAATCAATTTTAGATTCATTAGTAGATAAAGCTCAAATAGACGTAATTTATACAGATTTTGAAAAAGCATTCAATAGAGTTAACCATTCTTTATTAATTTACAAACTAAAATTATATGGGTTTAGAGATCCTTTACTTTTATGGTTTAACTCATTTCTATCAAATCGTTCTCAAGTTGATAAATACGAAAATGATATATCTAATTTAATACATGTATTATCAGGTGTACCTCAAGGAGATTACTTAACTCCATTACTTTCTTTATTTTTCATTAACGATATGAATAAAGTTCTAAATTATTCAAATTGTTTATTATTTGCGGACGATACTAAAATATTCAAAAAAATCAAGTGTATTGATGATTCACTGAAACTTCAAGCCGATTTAGATAATTTTTATAAATGGGGCATCAATAATGAAATGTCCTTTAATATCGATAAATTCTCCGTTATATCATGCTCTTTAAAAAAAAAACATTACCTTTTTTTAATTATGTTTTACATAATACTAATCTAACACGTAAATTTATAATTAAAGACCTAGACGTTTTATTTGACACAAAATTATCTTTTAATAGTTATGTGGATTATATTCGTAATAAAGCTTTAATGAAGCTCGGATTATTAAAACGTATGTGTAGTGATTTCAACAATAGTTCAGCTTTAAAAATATTATATTATTCCTTAGTTCGCTCTCATATTGACTATGCCTCTTTAATTTGGCACTCAGATAGTATTTGTCAAAACCAGAGTCTATCTAATATACAAAATAATTTTTTGAGATACTTATCTTTTAAATGTCATTTTGATAGACTTTCTCATTCAGGTTATACTAATATAAGTATTTTTTTTAATATTGCTCCCTTAAACAGTAGATTTAAAATATTAAATTTAAAATTTCTTTATAAACTTCTACATAATTTTATCGTTTGCCCAGAAATTTTGGAACGTATTAACTTTAAAGTAGATGTAAATAATTAAAGAAATAAACATCCTTTTTATGTATCAATTATTAAAACTAACTACATGTCATACTATCCTGCTATTATATTAATGTCATGTGGAAACTTTTTCAATAACATAGACTTATTCAATATGACTCTAAATTCTTTAAATTGTTATTTTTAGATTATTACCTAACTATTAAGTTAAATTAAGTAAAAATTGTTGTTTGATAAATTGTCAAATTTTTAATTTCTTATAAGTATATATTATATAAATTTTTATTTTATTATTTTTTTTCTCTATTATTTGTGTAAATTTTTAGTATAACTTACACATGCACCTACAACTACCATTAAGATATTATTGTAAATTGGAATTTTATTTCGTTAATAAAATATTATTATTATTATTAATTGTAAATAAGTCAATATCGGTGGTATCACTAATTCTAAAATGTAATATAAATATTCTTATACACTTTTATGAGCATATTGTGTGTTTTTTTTTACAAGGTATTAATTTATAATTCAGTTTCATCCCTAATAAACGGCCTCTTGAATCGGCTTGACCCACAGTTCTCCGACTTTGGATCCGTCCCTGCTTGTTCCTTAAATATCGGAAAAAAACTAGCGTAGAGCACCAGATATTCAAATAATATTATTTGTTTACAGATATTATTTTAACAGATGCCCATACCACATTGCATACATGTAATGAGCACACTATTCCAGTAGTTCTACAGTGAATTCAACTCTTTTGGAACCGAGGTTACCCTATGGCGTCCTTGATAAAATTGATTCGCTAGATAATTAAAATAAATAAATATGACGGATGACTAGATAACGATGGTGACGTCACTTGGGAACTGCTGCACTTCATGGATTCATGACCATACGTTCCGTTTTGAACGGTATTGGATCGTTTTTCGCATTTTTGTTCCGTTGTCCCCCGGAAAATGTTCGTAACACTAAAATGTCCCGTTTTATAGTAAAATAGTACAAAAATAACGATACGAGTTATTGTTTCTAATATATTTAACTATTATGTGTACATGTAACGTGCATATACTGTATATCATACTGCATGGTTGAAGTTGAACGGAATCGGGGCCGTATCGTGTATTGGAATACAACTACTATAATAAAATATAAAAATGCCTATTGCGACGAACAACATGGACTTACTAATCAAATGTGTTTTAACACCACAAGAACAACGTTAACAATACAATTATTTTTCATAATTCATTGTTAAGATAATTCAGTAATCCATTTTAACCGTTTTACCCGTTTTCTTTACTTTCGTATAAATAAAAAAAAAAGTGTTCTTAATTAAAATTATTTCATTTTTTGTTTTGTAGTCCCGTTCTGACTAGAAAAATACATGGTCGTCTTATTCATGAATTCAGTTATTATGGTTAGGTACACACATATAAATTCCAAGGTGCGCCCTGATGCGCCGCGGTGTCATCATTTAAAAGGGGCGTTTAGTCGTCCACCGTTATCCGATTAAGCGTAGTTAAAGTGCAGTATTTATCCGTTACCTATAAGTGTAATATCGAAATTTAATATAATGTATAAGAAAGTTTTTGTTTTTTTTTTTTTTTTGCGCGAAGAAAAATTGTACCGACTCTGCGAATGATAAAGCATCCGGCGAAAATAAAAAAATAAAAACCAAAAAAGAAACACGTGGACCAGCACACTTGTAACATGCTTTTCCCCCACCGAATGTATGTATTTATGTAAAGTGAGCACATGTTGTCGGTCGGTAACGCTTATGTAATCCGGTGTGGACATTTTACACGAAGTGACGGAAGAACACAGGGGAAAAAACCGGGATAATACGATGTAATCTCATCCCCCCGTTTCCCAGGCTTTGTACGCGGCGTATTTGTCAATGGGCGCAAGTCGTATTACACATCCAAAACGCTAAACTGGTAATAATAAAACGTACGAATCGATTAACACGAAACGAATCGTATGCTGCGCAGCTGCAATTCGATGGAGTTATAATATAATCCTGCCCGCTAAAGCAATAATTACTGAACGCGTCGAAACCGAAATGAAAATTCGCTCGCACCGTTTAACAGTAAATAATTCCTATGGAGCTGTACACATGCGACCAAGAAATTTCGATTTCAACTCCGTTTTCATATAATGCTTAATAAATATAAATCACTTGTGAAAATAACATCAAGTAGATCGATTTAAAAATCATAAAGATTTTTATTTCCAACGCAAATTAGTGTTTTCTTTTGAAAAATATTTTATTTCGTTTTTATATAATAATAGATGTAATGTGGATTAGCGTTATTAAAATATAATATCTAAGGTACTATGAATTATTATAAATCAAGTTTTTAATTTTGTAATTATAAGTAGATTATTGATTGATTTTTTTTTTATTCAATTACATTAACACCAGCTGAATTACTTTTCGTTGCCGGGTTTTAGTATAAGTATTTGGTAGCGGGTATATAACATATAACATATATAACATATATATAACATATAACAATCAGTACAGTCTGCATTCATTGCTGTATTCATTCATTGGTGTACGGGGGGGGGGGGAGAAGTGTTAGTTGAAAATCGTTGCAATGCGCACACAAAAAAAAAAAAATCAAAAAAATGATAATATTTCTAAACACCACTGTTAATTACACTCGCGGTAGCATTTTTGAATTATTCAATTAGCTAATAAGCCTTTGAACATATGTGTTATTATAATGCATATATATATATATATATATATATATATATATATATAATGTGAGTGCTTTAAACGATTACATTATTACACGCAAAATATCTTTTAAGTATTACAATATTATCTTTGTACAGTATTTTGATATGTTTGTACCAGACATACTGGACATAAGACAGTTATTTTTTTCTCTTTCAGTCGTTCGAACATTTCGTTGTTCCGTCGTGTAGGGGTCGAAAAAAAGAAACGAGATGAGGAAGGGTGAGTATTAAACTCACGTGCAAGACAACAGTGAAAATACACATTTCATGTGTATTTATATTTATATATAAATGTGTGTGTGTGTATAAATGTATTATGTGTATTATGATTCGATCGGGAAAAAGATAACAAGTTTTTTATTTTCTACGCTACTAACGCGGAATGGTCCATGAAAATCGTTATCTGAAACTCGATGGCAACACTATACGGCCACTGGCGTTTTTTTCAATATTATTTAAGCCTCCAAGTTCGAAACCATTGAATAATTCATGTGACACCTACAAATAACAATATAATTCATGATAATTCACGTCAGCACTTACAGCTAGTACAATATACTAGGGTGATCCTTATTTTTCATTTGTGATATTTTTCATATTATACCAGGTTTAAAATTGTTAGGGTTCATTGTTCCCCAGACTTGTTGAAATCTTTTAAAATTAGCTACTTCTGGGTCCGACGTTACTTCAAATTTTAAATCGAACACACTTTCCAATATAATTTCATATATATGAAGGCTGCATGGTAAGTATACGATTTCGTGTTCTAATAGTTGCTCAAGCAAAACACAAGTTTCGTTTAAGCGACCTGTGTTTGATGCTGTTGCATCAGAACAAAATATTTGTACATTTTAATCTAAACACCAATCAACAATCGTTTAGGTTTGTAGGTATAAATAATATAAATTAAATTATTATTTTAAACTAAAATCTTACAAGAAGCTTCAAATTCTTTACAATCTCTTCTTTTATTTTTAGCTTATTTCCAATTCTCTAAATGTTTTCTTTTTTTAATAATTTTTTGATAAACACCAATCAACTCTATCTTCCTCAATAATATGTAAGTTCAAAGTGTAGTTATGTACAATGATGTAGATAATACTTATTTTTGTTGTTTGAGTTATGAATTTCACAATGATTCATGGAAACAACATGGAAATAATCTTCACGTAAAAATCGCAAAATATGGAAATAGGTCTTAATACAAAGGTGTACTTTTAAAATTATTTAAGCAATCGCCCGATACTGATTATTTATCGATTTGTACCACTATTTTAATTCAAATATTTGAAAAAGTTTAAGATTTATAATAGAAAGTATAGGAAACAAATTATGGTAAATTTAGTTTTGCATAATTTATATTCAAAATAATTTTTGGTGCCATTTTTTTCCGTTAGAGTGTGTTGGATTCCAATACAAAAAATTAACAATTTTTAAATTTTTTTTTCAACTTCAAACCTTTTGTGACATGTGTTAAAATTTTTCGATTTTTCTGAAATTTTTTTTTAATCATTTTTATTAGTTTTATGTATTTAGCAATAAAAATCATTTTTATGGGTGGGAGAGGGGGGGTGTTATGGATAATTTAATTTTTTTATTTCATATATAATAGAGGACTATCCTACAATATATATAATAGCGAGAAATACTTATTGTGTATAACATATACACTGGTACAATTCATGTATCATCAATTAATACGTAAGTATATTCTGTATATTCAAATAGACTCGCCATTCAGTTGAACGCACCAACGAGTGATTGAAACACAAATGCATTTAAAATTAACATAATATTATATAGTGCACTAAGAATATGCCTGAACCAATATTTACTGTTTTTATTGATTCTTAGGATCGTGCATATTTTTGTTAGTTTTTCTTACAGATCCAAAATTCTAAAACTATGGGGGAGCAGAGGAACCAATAACTATCTATTTGTAAAAGTTTTCTGATCACTGTAATCATTTGAACAAATTCCATATAACTTAGCTAACAGTTTTGTACCTCTAATGTTCGCAATTTAATAAAACTGAGCACGAGTACACGTTTACATTTAAAAATACTCTAAAAAAAATGACGTCTTATAATTTCAAGGCCAATTGGAAATATTACTGAGTAGAAATTGATATTTTTGTATCTCCTTCAAAATAATAGCTGTATAGGCATAATTAAAATTATTACACTACTAAAATTCTATTCACGATTTGTATCACTTTTACAAACGTGGATAAATTAAATATTCCATCAAGCGGAGAATATTTTTTATAATAATATATATAATTCTATTGTAACAATTGAATTGTATTTTTTTTTTATAATTTGTCTTTTAAAAAACTGCATCAAAGCTATGGAATATTCTGATTGGAAAGATTTTAATAGGTAGTGCAAAAAAAATTCTAACTTTAAAACTTTAATTGAGCGTAATAATTCGTTGAAACATACGAGAGATACCGATCACAGCCAATCAATCATCGTTTTACGCAGAATATGTATTTGGGAGTTTTTAGAAATAATGAATTGTTTACTCAAATTTCAATAGTTAAATTTTTTTTGGTGGAACAATACACACAAGGTTTTCACGTTCCACGCAAACTTAATGATGATGCACCAACAATGGTATATTGTGCATTTAATGACGGCTCATAATATTTATAATGATATTATTACAAACCAACTTTGTATCACAAACTGACTCTGTTCCCGACAGCTCGTTCATCGACGCTTTAATCGTGCGTTGTATTAATTTTCGTACATACACTACATATTTTGGCAGCGTTTCAACGGAAAATATATAACAAAGTTTATCTATCGTTTTAGGAAAAAACAAAATATTGAGGGCGTTAGTATTTTTTGTTTGTGCGAGTACAAAACCCATATTGTTCAACTTCGAATACATTATATGTATTATAATATGTACAATACAAAATATGTCACGTACAGCCGTAATTCAATAAAATTTATTGGTTGCAATGACATCCGTGTTAATTTTTTCCCCTGCTTTCGTACATTAACAATTAGATTTTAATTCAGTTATCATCACGACTATGTTTCTATGTGATTTTAAACTAATACCGTTATTATTCAGCAAGAGTTACGCCATTTTTTTTTTTTTTTTAGATTTTATTAATTGTTAAGTATAGTTAGTTATTTTTATTGTAACCGGCTGTTACAATAGTAATAATGTCGACTAAGTTTTCATTCATAAATTAATGTAATAACATAAAATAATAAAAAAAAACAATACTTTATTAAAAATTGACTTACATAACTCTCGATGTAGTAGAAGTATGGATGCTGAACAATTTCTTTGTTAAAAGTATCAAGTAGCAAATCACTATGCCAAGAAACATATTGAAGCTAGATGGTGTGTGGTAAATTAGTTTTTTTCGCAGTATATATAAATGAGAACATTATTTGTGACGACCAAGATTACAAACTTTAAAATCCAAATTATACAAAAATATATTTAAAATATATTTATACATTTTGTAAACCACATTTTTTTTTTTTTACATTTACTGTCAGACAAAATATTAAAGATGTTGTATAATCTTTAAAAGTGAAAGTTTTTTAAAAGTAAAAAAATTTTTTCGACGTTTTTTTTTTACATCAAGATTACTATTTTAAGATATACGAGATTAAAAATAATAATAATAATAAAAATAAAAAAACCAATTTAAATATATTTATTTACACCGCTACACTGGCAAATGATTGTGGCTGACCAATATTCTCACGAGGCATCATCAAGCGTATGTAAATAAAAAATTTGTTGTTTTGTTAAAAAAATAAAAACTAAATTAATATCACCATCGATAAAGTGTAGATGAGCGCTATATCGCGTAAATATTGAATACCCCATATTACCGTAGATCCCGTTAGCCGTTTATTAAACTAGAATCGAAAATCTCTCCAGAAACGAGCGTTATAAAAATCTCGAAGTTTATTCGATAAACGGGCATGATGCAAAGTATACTTAAGCGCGCAGCTACGGATTGAAATTTTTCAATTGCAGTCTAATCGCAGTTAAGACCGCAATATTGAAAAACTGGGACGACGGACACGAACCCGACTGGGTTAGCCGGGTTGGCTTACAGAAACGGATGCAACTGCAGATATATACTATTTTCACGTAAACCTAATTTATTCAAATCGGGTGCTTACCTTTTATGTAACATAGGATGTAGATTGTAATTCCCCGGTGGAGCATTACTTTTGTTAAAGCTTTAAGGTTAATTCAGCCGGTCGTCTTCATAATGTGTTATAGTGAACAGTGAGTTTTCGTATTGCTAATTTCAATTTTATTAGTAAAAAAAAAAAAATGTATACTCCGCCGACATAAATATCGATTTGTAAAAAGCAAAAGGAGCTAAGTAACCTTTTTGAAATCAAACATGTCGCCTAATGTAGACAATATTTTATGATTAATCAAAGCATTATTAAATATTAACGTTAGTTATACTAAAGCCGTGTCCAACGTAAATCCGAATTGCGTCCGGCGCGTCCGTTTTCGCATCGCAATCGACGCACATTATTGCGACAATCGCATGCATGTCCAACGTCAATTTGCGTCCGATGCGTACAATTTAGAAATCTACGAATTAATTTAAAATAATATAAACCTGCCTTCAGTGCTCACAATAATTGTGAACGTGATCGAGAGTAGTTTAAACGAGTGATTTCTATTTGCCTTTTGATCAAAGTTATATATTTTCAATCATGTCTTTTAGTATTCAGCAAAAAATTATACTTGCAGAGAGTATATGTATTAAACACTATTTGTATAAAAAATACATTAAAAAAAAAACCAACAATTTTATTTTAAAAAATCGAAAAACTTATGGTGAATTTTACCACTTATATAGAGAATTGCGTAATAGTAATGAGACTTTGTTTTACACATATACAAGAATGTCTATAAAAACATTTGATTATATTGTTGAATGTATAAGACCAGAGTTTAATCTTAACACTACCAATTTTCAAGTTCCAATACCTGTGGAGGAAAGATTACTTTTAACATTGCGGTAAGTATGTGTTAGACAGAAATATAAATATTTAATTGTATTATAAATTGTTGTTAAATTTCAATATTGATGGTAAAAAACTTGTCAAAAAACAATTTTTAACTAAAAATTAAAAACAATTACTTCTATGCCTAAAGAAAACTTTGAAAAATTAACTATTAAAAAAACAGCCATGCATTAATTCTGGAAAAACATAAATCAAATAGAAAACAAATATTTTAATAACTATAAATACGTAGAATATAATACTATTTAATTTTAATAGTAATAATAACAAACTTGTCTAAAAACTGTTTAAAAAAATAAAATAAATAAAAACAATTACTTCATTGCTTAAATAGAACTAAAAAAATCAACTAAAAATCAAATAAAAACTTTTTTTTCAAACTATTAAAAATAAACAGCCATGACTTTATACTGTAAAAACATAAATCAAACTTAAAACTTAAAAAACAAATTCAACAACTAATATTACGTAGAATTAAAATTTTGAACATCAAAGTGAATGTAATCTTCATTAAATTGACCAGATCTTAAGATTTGTGATGTAACTACAGGTGCAATAGAAGTATCATTAATATGTGTGATATTGTATGTCGACGTATTTGTGATTGGTTGAACTTTTGTCTGTGATAACTCATTTATTATTGTGTTTTGAAATTGATTTCGTATACGTAGTTTTTGTATAGCGTGCATGTTTTTAAAATATGGATGGAGTGATTTAAGAAACAACATATCATCATCATCAATTGGAGTAGTTGTATTATTTGATTGTAGCAAAGCATTTAATTTTTGGGTTTCTATCTGTAGTAACTCTTTTTCAAAATTTTTTTGATCATCATTTCTTTTTTTCTTTTTTTTAGGACATGATTGTAAGTTAGTAGAATAGCTTGAACTATTTGTAATTTGAGTATCCAAATTCGAACTTTCTGATTGGGTCAAAGATGATGGATTTTCAATATTACTGACCCCAGTTGGACTTGAAATATTTTCATAACTTCCATCATTAACATAATTATTACTAACATCGTAATTATTCTCGATTTTTTCGTTCTCTGATGCATCTGAATCTTCCTCTATCCTTTCCTCTTCACATTCAGAAACATTATCTTCCGTTATTCTAGGTGCTGTTGTATCTTTTAGAAATAATAATAAGTTATAATAATTCCACCGTCCTGTATATATTTCCACACACTCTTGAGGATCTCCTGACCGACTTTTAGTAACCTTTTTTTTTTCTTTTAAAAATGTATCCCTCAAACTCCTCCATTTTTTTTTTAGCTTCATCCTCTATAAAATAGAAACAGAAGTAGAAAATAAACACTATATTCATATCTATTAATACATTTACTTTGTTAAAAAATCGTATGCAAGACGATATTTTTTAAATGATTTTTTTTTATTTTACATAATTTATTTAAAATATAAAATATAGTAAAAATATCCTCAACAGTTGAATTGTCAAAATTCATTATAAATGAATTATTTTGTTTATTCTAAACAGGTATTTAGCAACAGGAATGGCTTTTAGACAACTAGCTTTATCGTTCAGAATATCTAAATCGGCAGTAGCACAAATAGTTATAGATGTATGCAAAGCTATTTGGTGTACTCTAAAGAATAAACACATGCCTACTCCAACAGTAGAAAAGTTTAAGAAAATAGCAAACGAATTCTATGAAAAATGGGATTTTCCTAATTGTGTGGGCAGTGTTGATGGAAAGCATATAAGAATAAAATGTCCTAAAAATTCCGGAAGTATGTTCTACAATTATAAACAATATTTTTCAACAGTTTTAATGGCAGTTGCTGACGCCAGATATAGATTTACAATGATAAATGTGGGCGCTTATGGTAAAGATAGTGATGGCAGTATTTTGTGTAATACAAATTTTCACCAACGTTTAGAAAATGGTACACTAAAATTACCTACAGAAACAAAACTGCCCAATTCAGAAATATCAGCCCCTTATGTATTTGTTGGAGATGAAGCGTTTCCTCTGAGAAACTATTTAATGAGGCCATTCCCAAGAAAGCAAACACAAGAAACTAACAAATCGTACTTTAACTATAGACTATCTAGAGCCAGAATGATTGTCGAGTGTGCATTTGGTATCGCATCTTCAAAGTTTAGGATTCTATTGAAGGCAATAGAAACAAATGTTGAAAATGCTGATCACGTGGTGAAGGCGATTTGTATATTGCATAATGTTATAATTGATTGTGAAAAACATGGATCTTCTAATCAAAAAAGCACAAATACACAAAGTGAAACAAATCTAAATAATAGTCAATTAATGGGAATAAATCCAAGAAGTAAATCTAATAACCGTGCATCTCGTACAGCTATTCAAATACGTAACAGTTTCGTACAGTTTTTTCAAGAGAGTAGAATTTAAGTTTAGTATGACATAATATTATAATTAATTATATCAGATGTATATTATAATAATCAATTCCTTTTTTTTTATTAAAATTAATGTTCTAATAACTTGTACAATTTTTTAAATTGTAAATTCTAACATTGAATAATTATTTTTCAAATAGTTTGTACAAAATCTTTAATCAGAAATTAATTACTTACTATCCATTTTAGTTTTCTCAGCCACTGCATTCCATTCTTTATCACTCACAATTCTGTCTCTATATTTTTTATGCCATTTATTCCATAAAACGCTTCTTTTTTGTACTTCCGATATTAACAGCTCCATTTTAATATTTAAATTTGTGTTTTTTAAATTATATATATTAAAATAATTGATAAATAATATAAATTAATGATTATACAACAAGGTGTTTATTTTGTATGCGTTAATATTATGTGAGTTCGTTGATAAACGCAGTGCGTTGCGTTCTTGCGTTTGAAAACAAAATTATTTGTTTTCAAACTAGTGCGTCGAATACGGCTGATGCGTTATCGGTCGTATCGGACGCACTCGCCGTCCAGTTAGGACACGTCGAATCATGTCTACGGTTTTGATTAATATTTTCATCGCATTGACCGCAACGCACTGCGTTAAACGCATTTGACGGATTTACGTTGGACACGGCGTAACGGTAATTGTTTCAAACTTATTAATATTACTAAATTGATATAATCAATAAACTATAGTTCTATGGAACAGTGAGTTAATCATAATAATCTAATAATCGTGAGTGTAATTTATCTAACGGTCCGTGTATCATATAGTATTAGTTATTAAGTCTGCTAAGACATTTCATCAGTTACAGATCAATATAATATATTGTTAACCTATCTTATACCAGATGAGTTTGTTCAGTAATCACGAAAAATTAAAAAAAAATACAAGGCACATTTTTATCGTATCGAATTTATGTTGTATTACATACATTATAAAAGTTGATGAACGATAAAAGTAGGAAACAAACGCTATGCGATTGTACCTTGGCGAACACAATCCTAATTAGTTTCGTTTATATACCTCATAATAAAGCACCTTCGGTGTTTACTCTTGTAATAACCCAAAAGTACAAAAATGAAATAAAGTAGGTATATAGGTGTGGTAGGTGTGATGCGATGGGTTATTACCTTCCTCCTTGTTTAAGGGAGGGCTCTCGGGGTTGAGAAGGTTCGAGAGCCGATCAGTGCAATTGTGCAGTCTGCCAAGCTAAATAAAATAGCACTTACCTGTTCGCCGTAGATCTTCTGATGTCGACGTGAGGTTGAACAAGAAAGAACAAATGCAAATTTTAATGGCACCAGAACTGGGTATTCTTCAACACTCGTACGAAGAACGCAAGTCGAACAGATTCAATATTTTTTTCTTCTTGAATGATTCAAAACAAATCGCGTATGTAAATATGCAAATCGTTGGTCGTTGATCTTATGATCGGTGCGCATGCACTGACGATCTAAGACCAATGACTCTGTGTGTCCCGTCGTTGATCTTATGATCGGTGCGCATGCACTGACGATCTAAGATTAAGGACTCTGTGTGTGTGTCCCTGTTATATAGGCACACGCGGCGGCATGGACCTTGGGCCTGTCCTTTTAATGTAGGGATGTCAATACTACTATTGTTCGACCCGTGTCGTTCGTGCGGGTATCGAAGATACCGTTATTTATTTGAAAGAATTTAAAAATATATATTGTATACATAATAAAATATTTGTGCCGTCTTTAACAGTCGAATGATGCACATCATTACACTCTTGTAACATACTTTTTACGTAAACGATGATTGTGTCGAAATCTATAAATTAAAAATCTTGTTACTCTATGGTCAGAACAACACTAGCTACACTAGCGCTATCGAGTGCCTGTTGTCTATTAGCATTCTGGGGTCGGTCTCGGCCCCGGTTATCATTTTAGCTTTCTGATTGGTCGTTTGATTTTGCCACGCTTTTTAAAAACTGTTTTCTAGTATTATAAGTTATTTAATATTATCACATTGCAATGCATATTTACTATTTTTTTTTTTTATAAAGTGTGAATATAAATAATAGTTTTTTTAAGTAAAATATTATAAGTCAAAAAGTTTCTTAAATGTTTAAATTAGTGAAATTTGATGATAATTCATTTCGTTCTAATATGTTTTCATACACCAGCTTGTATTAGTATTTTTACCATGAATACTAATCCAATCTAATCCAGTTACAAATATCTTGTTCAGAAAACATATTAGAACGAAATGAATTATTATCAAATTCCATTAATTTAAACATTTTAAGATACTTTTTGACTCATAATATTTTATTTAAAAAGCTACCTAAAAAAATTCAAAAGTAAAAACCCTTTTAAAGATTATTTATATTCATACTTTATAATAGTATCATAAATAATAAATAGGCATTGCAATTCGATAATATTAAATAACACATAATACTAAATAACAAGGTTATAGGTAATAGGTAACAGTTTTTAAAAAGCGCAGCAAAACCAAACGACCAATCATAACGCTAAAATGATAACCGGTGCCGAGACCGACCCCAGAATGCTAATATGCGTCCCATAGTGCACTCTGTGTCGTTTAGTCCCGAAATAATCATTTTTCCCTTTACCAGTCAATAAAATGAATGCAATAGGGTCGTGATAATCCGAACGATATTGGGGAAAAGGGATTTTTTGGATAACCTATGACTTGAAAAAAATTTTCTTGCAATTTAGATTTTGAAATTAATTTTTATCTCTACATAGTTGAAAATGACATTGGGTACAATGAAAATCATTATTACCTTTGTGTAAGTATATAAAATTACACACTTAAGTATTCTTTAAAATATTGAATTATTTATTTTTAACACATGCACATATTTTAATAAATAGCGATGCGATAATTCTCAAGCCCGTTCGAATCATCACGTATTTCGGATTAGCCCGTGTTCAGATTAACGCGACCCCGGTGTATGCGTATTGCACGTGAAACATATCGGTTTCGTCGAAATCGCGACTACGTAATAGTGCGATTGTTTACCGAACCGATAATATGTGTGTCTAACAACGTGCACCGATCCCTAATAGAAACATTTGCGACGGGTCTTGAACGGTAAAATGTCACTGTAGTAGAAAACAAATATATACTACACTCTTCTCATTGTAAAAGTTTAGAATTAAAATAATTTATTGCATTGTTCAATATAGTGTTCGAATTTACGAAATATTCTCAGAAACGTATTAATTTATTACACGATAAAAACGTTACAATGCAATAACGCATTTGAAAATTAAAAGTGAATACGTACGGATTTACATAACGCGTGCGTTGACGATATAGAAGGCAAATTATGCAAGTATAATAATTATTTATTAACTTGAGCTGCGTTCGTGGTTATTATAAGAACCTAATGAAATTAAAATATAATATTTCGTAACAATCGACGTTAAGTTCAATTATTTTTATTTAAATGGAATATGTAATGAATTATAAATTATTCGTATAATTATTATTAGACACTTCGTAATCATAAAATGAACTTTACATTTTCCATATTAATTATAATTGCAGCATATTATCATTATAGTTTTCAGACGAGTGAACATCACTTCGCGCGTTTCGTTAAGAAGTTAAATTTAAATACTGAAAAGATCGAAATGTGACCTCGTCGAAGAGTTTGCCATGGCAATATAGTTCCTTGTGTAACAAGTTTACCGTATTGAACTTTTGGTGCAGATTTAGCGTACACGAAAGTTTGATCACGGCAAGAGAAACATCAAACCAGTACAATCCGCATGCTCTGTTTAGAGTATAAAATATACTGCAAATAATTATACCATGGCCCCGTAGCTACTTTTATGCAAATTCTGAACCGTTAATTTTATTTAAAAAAAAAATACACACACACACACACCAATCCAAGGGTACGATCAGTAATTTTGTAAATGTGGTAGAAGACGCGGTTAACACGGTTAACTCACGTTATATATATTTTTAAATAGAGAGACGTACCGTGTTGCACAATCATTTATGTAGAAAATAGTTTCACGTCTTTTTCTATTTCTTTCTCTCTCTCTCTCTCTCTCTAGAGAGAGAGAGAGAGAGAGAGAGAGAGAGAGAGACTCGAAAAGGAATAAATACGTGAAATATATTATCCGCGTTTGCCTTTAATATTACGTTTGCGCAAAACAAACCTCTTGGAAACGTCAGTTTTTCCGTAAGGCCGTGTGCTGAAAAAGAGCAAAACGCTAAACCGAACAATAAACCTCGAAAACACCAGAACGAAATTCACAAGTAGTAAAAAATATTATGATTAAAACAGTGTAAAACAACGTCGTGAATAACGGTGTTGGTCGTCGTACACACGCAGTACACAATTAATGAAAATAATAATAACCTCCGGTGTAGAGAAATAATTTATTCTCGAAAGCTTACATGTCCCGTATCGGCGGGGCTTGCGTACACATTATCCCGAAACGATATATCATTTGCATTATACATTTGAACCGCGTCGAGATAACTACGTTGGAGTAATAGTTTGCTCTTGTAAACCACGTCATAGCGTCGAGCTATTTCCTCTTTCATTCTCGTTTTTGAAACTTAATTTCAGAGTACAAAACATAACGTGCATGCTATCGTTATTAGTCGTACGTGGACGTGCGGTTTCAATTTTTTTCCTTTTCAAGTGTCTGCTCAGAAAAATATTTAGCGATTTCCGAAAAAGGTATGTGTAATTAAAAATGTTGTAGGTCAGGAAAAAAAATTGCCACGAGTAAAAAAAATGTAACATTTCAAGTGTGTTTCGAGAACATCATTGTGTATTTCATAGATACAGAGAATTCGGATGAATCAAAATTTCAATGCACAACCCGAGTCCGCTACGAGTACCATTTTGATTCTGAAAAATGTTATTTTTATTTTTTGAATAACGAAAAATAGTAGGTAAGTACATCATTATAAAACCGTTCTCGAATACGTCCGAATAGTCCGAAAAAATTATAAAAGTAAGGCATTGTTGGCAACGTCAAATGATTAATATTTTATTCCGAAGGCAATTCGTTATTTATGAACTGTGAGAGAGTAATAGTGTACGCGAACTCGTCGAAAATCTTACGGTTGAACTGATTAATATTCGAATTGATCAGTTTCAGCGGGTGCACTGCAGTTGCCGTATGCGAATCGACACTTAAAACTTTACAGCCCCTTAAAACCTTCATTCTAGTTTGTCGGTGCCGAGTTTCTTTTGTTGTATTCATTTCCGTACGATTAATGAATCAATTCGAATGCCGTATTTTAATACCGTTATCCGCCGATGATCCAACGCTTGCGTGCGATAATAATGATAACAATAAATTAATATTATCGTACTAACAAATTTATCAGAAAAAACGTCCGAGTCTCGTGCGTGAACACGACAACACCCCGGCCCCGTCGTAGGTACGCACCGTCTCCATGGGCAATGGTCTATCGGCTTTTATTTAGTGATGATCAAAACAAGACCAAGACCAAGACTTTCAAAATCTTGATCTTGATTTTGGTCTTGCAAACTCAATCATAGTCTTGGTCTTGCTATTTTCACCAAATATAAAAAAAAAAAAAAAGCTAAATATCTACCTGTTATAACTGTGTAGGTTTTTTGCTATGACTTCTAAAATGAAACTTAAGTCCAATATATTATATAGTATATTAATAATATAAAACAATCAAATAATTTAATTTTTATTATAGGTACTCAACTTACCAGCATAATTAACTTTGTAAGTTCCTATTACGTTATCTATTTCATTTACACTCTCGCTTTGGTCCATTGCATCTTCAATGTCACTCATTTTAAAGGTACAATAATAACAACTAACAAGGCATATTACCAACAGATTACAAGCTTACGACAGTAATGAAGTGATATGCTGAATAAGACACTAGTTTAAGTACACAATGTCTAGTATGGAAAAATCACACAAGCTATGAATGAAAATAAAAACGTATTACCAATAAAAATGATATCTATCGTAGTCCGTTATGACTTCCAGAAATGATTAGTATATTCGATTCAAAGTAGAGGTGTATTATGGACATAAATTATTCTATGAACATGACAACTTTCAACGTTTTCATCGATTTTGGTAAAAAAAAATAGTTTTTCAGTAATTGCTAAGTATGAAACAACTACATTATGTTATTTTGTAATATTAATTCCAATTATTTCTAATAATTTTTTTCAATAATTCGTCATTTCCTTGAATACTGATCAAATTTAGTAACAATAAAAATAATTTCTTATTAATTTCGTTATAAATTATTAGTTAATGAAATCTAGATAACTAATGTATTTTCGGGGAAAAAAAAAATTTGCAAGACTGCAAAAGTCTTGCAGCGATGGTCTTGTTTTGGTCTTGGTCTTGCAGCTTCGGTACTGGATTGGTCTTGTTTTTGCAAGCCTAATCTTGGTTTTGATCTTGCTAGACCAGTACCGTCTTAGTTTTGGTCTTAGCCTTGGCCTTGGTCTTGCAGCAAGTCTTGCGAGACTGCAAGACCAATTTTGATCATCACTACTTTGATTGGATCAGAGCTTATTTTAGGTTTATTTTGAGTGCTCAAAACTTAAAACTCAACCCCCTTCTCATACTCTCAAAAATATTACTCTCTGTGTATGATTATTATAAACCCCGATGCAATCGTGCAATAATATTGTGATAATGAAATAATAATAATAATAATAATAACACTTTCTTAATAAACCTAATCAGACGGACGTAATCTCTACCTGCCCTCGGCCATGAAGTCGACAACTACAATTTATTATTTTGAGAAATTTTATTTATTTATATATAGTGTTTACAACTGAGCATTTTTCATTTAGAGTTATGCAAAATGTGTTCAAACGCACGTTAAAATAAGTCCTGGATTGAACGATCTAGAAACGAACGCGCACGCCGACGACGCGTGTCACGGTTGCAGCCGTGGCGATCCGGAGTCGACGACCGGACCACACCATTCTCTAAGATCCGTTTATAGATCGTCTGCGGTGGCTGGTGTTGGGTCTACCACGACAGATATACATTATGACCGGACCGTGTCCGTACATATGCGACGGTGACTGACGTCATTCTAAAAGTTAAAAAAACACATTTTTCGGCGATCGGTTAAACGCGGAAAGGCAGAGTTCGATGATCGAACGAAAGACGACTTTCGTCAAAAGGTGGAAAGCACCGTACCGAAATGTCAAAACTTTTCTAAACAGCCTCGTAACATGTCCGGCCAAAATAATACTACGATCGGACAGCGGATCTGCGCGCGAGAATTATTTTGTTATTTTTTTATTATTTTAATTTTTTTGTTTTTGTTTTAAAGTTCATCGTTCAGATTTAAATAGAAAAATTCATGCGTGTCCATTAGAATTGCAAAAAAAATTGCTTTGGACATGATATAACACGATCACTCCTATCGAATAAAACATGAATAGGTTCTGGTGAAAAATCAGACCACGCACGGTTGTTGCAAAGGGGTGACGAGAGGCGCAATTCCTGAGAGAGCGCAAAAATGAAAATCTAGCATTTAATGTTAAAAATTACAACGGGTAATGTCGTATATTTTGTTTATAAAATCTTTAACATCATTCATATTAATTAAAACAATCATTGAAAATAATATCTAATAAGCATATTTTTAAATTAAAAATACATAAGGGCGCATTTTGAAGGTTTGCCTCGGGCGTAATATTTGGTTGCTACGGCACTGAGACCACGTTACCGCAGTTCAGTTGTTTGAACTTTGATTCGTCGTGCGTTTCCGAGCACAACATTGGGTAAAAATTTGAGTGATAAAATGTGTGATCTGCGCAGATTTGATTTGGCGCAAAAGTGCGAGACTTGGAAAAAGTAATGTTTCGGGTACGTCTACGATTAAGTTTTTCTTAGGACCGTTAACGTAATTAACGTAATAATAACTTAAAATAATAAACTATAATAAATACACACGTTAGGTAGATGACGTTCAATGTGTACTTTAGTGCACCAGCGGCCCCGTCGTTTTTGAACGTGATGTTTTGTGAGTTTGCCAAACCGATTGTCGTTAAATATTATTGTTATTTAAATGATAAACGCGTTTGTGAAGTCATGCTAATTGTTCAAAGTACACGATTTGGGCTATAGAACAAATATTATTTTGAGGGTTTGTAGGTTTACTGATCGTAATAGTCTTGTTCGAATGCGGTTATCGCGGTCTATTAAACGTTATACTTTAGGCTCGTCCGTCAAACGTTTAGATACAATATTGAAAATGTCTAAAGAAAACCGACAGAGTACAAATAATTATAAAACATTAGTTTTCGGTCAACATTGACACTTGGAAAATATGATTAATCAGCCGTATATAATTTGTGATTATAAAATTATTATCTTAATATTTGTAGGCCACCCCATCCTTTAAAATCGATAATTTCATCAGCCTCCATCAAGAATCGTTAAGATATTTTTCGGATTATTTGTAGTAACAGTCGCATGGAATAAATTCTGTCAAATTTTTTCTAACAAATTTCTACAAACAAACGGGCAGTGTTGCTGTCGCAGTCACATGAATTGATATTAGAATAATAAGACGGACGAAATAAAAGGTAAGTGTTATGTTAGATTCTAAAGTAGACGATATACAAAAATGGAAATTAGGTAAATTCATATAAAAAGAGACCTAACCTAACTCCTTCACCCATAAATTAAAAAAATCAACAAGCCGTTTTCTAGACCAAGGAAAATCCGCAATTAAATTTTTTATGCCAGAAATGGCGTTAAGGACCCTTTTTGCATAAACCATATGATATATATTTTCAGATAAAACGAGAGTCATATAATTTTGAGTTATAAGTCTTATCTAGTTTGAAATCAACAGGCCATACTGTATATTTTTATACATTTTCACACCCGTTTTAGTTGGTACACCAGTATTCTATGAGATATTCAAAAGTTTTACACTACGTGTGTGTATACACCTCTAATTTTAGTTCGAGACAATTTTTTTCTAGAACGCGAAGATTCGTCATCGTTTTTGAATCCAAATAAATAATAAGACTTACATAAAAAAGAACATATGTCCGGCATCTGTGTGTCACCAGACCTCTATTTTAAATCGTAAATAATGTATAGGTGTGCGTCTCAATTCTTTCATCAAAAATGTTTTATTAAACTAATTAATATAGTGCAACACTATAATGCGCGTTAAAATTTTAACATCAATAAAGGACCATAAATCTTACAATAGTTACGAGTATCCGTGCAAAATAATACGATTCTTATTTTTTGTAGTCGCACATTGCAGAGACACGCAAACAGAAAAAGCGATCGACTGTTGTCATTTTTAATATTTCTTCTATCAGCTTTGCAATAAGACCTACGACTCTACTTCCGATGACTTGTATTAAATATCATCTCCACGACTATTTTCACTTATGCGATCGGCCGTTCGTTAACTTTAGTTTCTAATATCTGTACATTGACCACAATACGAATTTTCAATATTACAGTGTAGCCGTTGCCGTACGCCGCGTGCATTTTACGTTAGAACAGTTGAAGAAGTTCCTGGTCGCTTTTGGCATTAAAACTGTATGGCAATGGTTACTTCTTACCTAAATTAAAATTGCCGAACATCTCTTGGATAAAAAAAAATTAAACTAAATTATTTTACATCCATACCATTGTAATCAATCTAATGATATTGTGCTTCTAGCGACTAGAATCGTTTGAATGAAATCTATATTTTTTACTTTTCGACAAAACATATAAATTTAATAGAACAATAATTGTCGAACATTTTTCTCGAATCGATTGCAGTCTGTCAATTAGCTGTTTTATTTTATTTTCTTTGACACAAGTGCATTGCGATTAAAACTCCCGTGACGCTGTTTCGGAATTTTTCCTTTTTCCTTTCGTACATTTCCAAAGAAACGGAATTCTCGAAACCGTCGAACCAGGAAAGAATGTCAATAACGCTCGGCGCAGTGCGTGTGCCGTCGACTTGAGCGCGTTTTTTTTTTTTTTGTCTTATACATTTTTATATTCTCATTTTTTTTCCGGTTCTGCCGCGCGGGCAGACGATTGTCATCCGTCTCTCGTCTCCTTCTACAGTCGTCGCCGGTCCACACACCGGCACCGCTGCTCCTGGCACTCCTCGTCTTGACCGTCCTCCTCCTCCGCCGACCCGTTTGCGATGACCTTAGAGCGTCGGCGGAAAGACCTTACGCGTACGCACGCACAGAGTTGTTTCACCCGGGGGCGACCGTTACGTAGCGGCCACCGGCAGCCGGTTCCCCTCCATACCTCCCCCCCCCCTGTAGCCACGTGATATATGACAATCTTCGTTAATATCGTCTCCGCAGCATTCGTCGTCTTGTTTTCTTTTACATCTTCACGTTGCGCTTTCGTGGCGCGCGCGATTACTATCGTCCGTCGGCGGTCCACGTACCGGGGATTGGTAGGGGGAGGGACGTCAACCCGAGCGAAATAAAAAAACTAACGAATAAAAAAATCGAACGCGTAATATTGCCCATGATGTACGGAGATGCGATGTACGGGACACGCATGCGGTCCGTTGTAATAACGTGACGGTGACTCGAACGATCGTAATCGCACGCGCGCGCGATCGACGCGAAACCCGGTAAGCCCCCCCCACCCCCGGGAGCGTAATTTTAAATCATGTCACGGTGGCTTCTCGATATGCCGTTATCACATAATTTAAGCCAAATCCGATCGTCTTCGTAGCGGTGTTTCCTATATCACGACTGATGAAGAGATGTATAAGGATCATTTCTTCTGATATATTAACTAATAAGTTTCTTAACAATTTATTTTAAAATTTTCTTCCTTAGCCTTTTTATCAGTGTTAACAATATAGTTCATAATCAATAATTGTGTTTAATATCTTTTGTGTTTCGTACATTAATTTTGTTCATTAGTCATACGTTATTTAATAACATAAATTGTATATTCCAAATGGTTGATGACACATGCAGTTTTAGCACGCAATTTTAACCAATAAGTTAAATACTAAATTCCATAATTAAATAAGTACTTTGTATTTAGCTAAGTAGATATTGATAGTATACTATGGACATTCAATTCCTATTTTCTTGCTTTATAGTGTTATCAATGTATTTGTACTGTCGAAAACAGTAGCCTGATAAACTACTTTTTGACCAGGAGCCAAGAATACCAACCCACCTATCCACCCACAGTCAATATTTATACTTAAATTTAAATGCTAAAGGTGGTATATCATTTATTAAAAAATTAACTC
The DNA here is from genome assembly GCF_003268045.1 of Sipha flava. NCBI lineage: Eukaryota > Metazoa > Arthropoda > Insecta > Hemiptera > Aphididae > Sipha > Sipha flava. The sequence goes on from NW_020272889.1 coordinate 693,244, forward strand.
TCTTTTTTATAGTATTAAATATTTTATAACAAAAATGTTTAAAATTCATTATGTTGCATTGAAATTATACATTTATGTTTAACAAATATTATTTAAGAAGTAACGACTTCATCATTACATCACTTACGATTTTGGATATTATCGCGGAAACACTAAATTTCATCAAAATATAATTTTTTAACGATTATATTATTTTTTTTTGCGATGTTCTGGCAAGCTTTTTTAGTTCGCTGGGAAGAACAACTTCTCTAGTACATTATATTAGATTTTTAAATCTTACATTAGTATACATATATATATTTATATTGGAATGTTTATCAACATTTCAAATTCAAACGCTTATTTTTAAAAATTGCGAATACGGATTTTTGAGATATTTTCACATGAGTAAAATCAATGTGTGAAAAATATTGTATCAAAATTTCAAAATGTTATGGCCAACATAAATTTTTTTATTGACATTATACGAAAAAAAAATAGGATAGCGGAGAAACGATCACGGTGAAAGGATCGTGGCGAAACGATTTCGGTGAATAGTCCAGCGACAAAAGGATCGCAAGGAATTGCATCTATAATTTTAAGGAACTATAATTTAAAGACTTCAAGATATCTTAATATCACAAAAAATAAAAATTAAATTCCCAACGTTTTGAACGAATTTGATGGTTTTATGATTTAAACTCATTTAAATGTAAGAACTATTAGTATCACCATATAAAATGTAAATGTGTTCATATTTTGGTTTTTAATTTCACATTAAATTCGTGCCCTAAGAAACTACATCTGTCATTGTTATATGAAATGGAAGGTTTAAAATATACACATTCATTTTCAAATGTTTAATTCAAATCATTCTTACATATTTTTCTAATTTTTTTGCATCATCACGAACTTCTGAGATTTGTTGTTCACTAATATTTTAAAAAAATAAGTATTTAGAAATAATGTCATCATAAGAAATTTTTCTTTTTTTTAGTTATTTTATATTATCACAAATAATATAAATGGTACTAATTTTGAAATTTTGGTTTCCGTTGAAAATAGCATCTGGTTCTATATATTCATCATTACGTTTCGTACGTTATCTATTTTTGTGTTCATAATCAAGAACTATGTCATCATTGTTAAACAAAGCTTTTGCCAACATTTCATAATCATTGAACATTGATCGTAAAGTTTGAACATAATCAATTAACGAATTGTACAAACTAACTACTGTGCTTGTATCAATATCAACAGATTGTAATAGAGACTAGTTTTGTTAAATGTATGTAAAATATCATTTCAAACTACAGTTATGTATGCTGTTTCTAATTTGTTCTTTTGCTTCTTATTTCATGGCAATACCATCACTGAATATTTTCTATTTTTAGTATGTATGTTCCATAGTTCGTAGAACTAAGTACGAATCATATGTTTACAATATAAATATGCCCAAAGAATTTTATTGACATTCGAGTTGATAATGAATAAAAACTTTGTTATAACTTTATTAGGTACATTCAAAATCTATTTTGGTGTAATTATATTATTATATTTTATATCATACTTTTGTATTATACTCACTAGGTAAAATGAGCTACAAATAAATTTTACGTTTTTGACCATTTCAATATTTTGCCGCTCCTAAACTAATTTTAATATTTCAGCCAGGGGCAATTTCCCTTCCGAGCTCTCCTTTAAATACAGGTCTGGACATTGGTAATGGGACATTAAAAACATTATTATTATATTTAAATGAGTAGTATCAGGAGAAGTAATATAGGGTTTAAATACGTTGAAAAGATGTTCGCTAAACAGATCGGTTTTTTGTCAACTTCAAATAGTGCAAGTGAACAATTTGATTTCTTAATAGGATATGAAAGATCTTTTAAATTTCAGTAAGTTTTTGGTGGTTTTCCATAAAAAGCCGTCTTTTGTATTTAAGGATTTGAGTTTTTGAATTTTTAGTATTAGTTTTTTGATTGTATTTGCTGTTATTAATAGTATGTATACCAACTAAGTAGTAACTAAGTAGTAACAGTATGCGAACGGCAAAGTACCTACCTATACCTGACGTCTTTATAAAAAATTGTCTTATTGAATACTCAAAGACTATTGTTTTTTTTTGTAAACACCATAACCAAAGTATATAAAAAATTGGAAAACCTAAAATTCACGATATTATGAGAATCACCCATGACAACGCAAGGACCATGACAACTATTGAAAATGGCAATAACAGTTAACATTTAATCAACTGTTTTATATATATATATATATTGCTAATGTTTTGACCTAACAAATTTATTTATTTAGGCAAATTCATGAGTGTCATAATTCATTTATAAAATCTACTATGGTCAGCCAATGCCACAGGCATATATACTTATAAGGCAATATTTCAAAGAGCTGTCAATACCCGGTGGAATTTATATCGTCGGAGGGCAAAAAGGCGATACTTTCATTTGTTTTAGGTAAATAATAATTAGAAAATTAATTTGGTGATTGGAATTTTATTTAATTTTTTACATTTTCTTATGGTTATTTCCAATTATTTAACAGTACCGATGACGATGCTAGGCAGTCTATGCTTACTGACGGTGGTTGTATCAAGGGTGTACAGATCTTATTTTTGTTGAGCTCAGACAATGAGATACAAAAATTCGTTGAAACCGCATGACAGCAGATAATGCAAATCACGTGGATCTACAGGCACCGATTGCAGCAGCCGCAGCAACAATCTAGGCCTCATCCTTACCAGCGTAACAGCAACAACAACCCGACCAACAGGAGACCAAAGTCCGTTAGTGGCGCGACCAGACGGTTTCCCGTGTAGAACATAACCACCGACGTCGGCGGTCATCCCTACAACCACAACCCGGTACTGGTGTCTTCCGCACAGCCACCCGTCCCACCCGGTATCCGTTTCGACTGCGTGTACGTGCCCAGGCTGCCCACGCGGGTGACCACCGTGTACATCACGCGGTTTTTCGATCACACGTCCGTGCTGCCCGTCAAAGTGCACGTCATGTTGACCAAGTTCGGTTGTACCATCACCGGTCAGTCGTACTGCGAGTTTGGCAGCGTACACCAGGCGCACATGGCTCTGGTCAAGAACCAGTGTTATATGGGTCCGATCCTGGTGCACATGTCGCCTGTCAGCCGGTCGAACGTGATCAAAACTATCGCCAGACCGTTGCAACAGCGCAACTGCAGAGACAATCGCGGCGTTGGGCCCTGGCAGCTCAACACGATGACCAGGCCCTGGCAGTATCACCTAGGACCTCAGTTCTCAAAATTTCATCAATAGACCATATATTTGGCAGAAAAACTGAATACGAAAACTTGTAATTGTCAAATAAATAATCGCAATATTGTTCAATCTTGTCGTCAGATGATTTAATTCCTAACAGATCAAATACAAAACAATTTTCTATGTCAATAAAATCTAAGAATTGTAAACCAAATATTTGTACTAGGATACTAGAACAAATTTCCGATTCACTATTATTATAATGATTCGTTAGGCCTGATTGTTGAATTTTTCTAAATCAATTTTGGCACAAATGAAAATTTCAAACCACTACTTTTCACTATCGGCCACTTAATTTGAATTGCATTATGAATAAAAACTTCGAAGTCAGACACAATTGTAGAAGGTTGAAATAGTAAATTATAACTCAGACAAATCTTTTTTATACTTGAAAATAATGAGATGTAAGTTTGACTATATCAAACCAGTTATATATGAAACGTATTTTTGATTATTTTAAATAAGACTACAAATCCTTTTATTATGAAACATTTAGGCTACGGTAATTATTCCTATCCACTACAAAGCCATTATTTATTGTCACTATCGGAAAAGACCACAGATATTTATAGCGATAACATTTTTCAAATTTTCGATGAGCTTGTTTGACAGTTAAAATAATAACCTTATTATTGTGTATAAATATCATCTAAAATATTGCCAATATAGTAAGCCTTTCTCTTGAAATTTTTAGTATGATTTGTGCTTGGCGTGCTTGTTGTAACAAGCCTACTCGGCATATCACAAGCCTATAATATTCTATATTCTATATCTACATCATTCTCACGGCGCGTAGGCTTGGCCCAAGCCGACCAAAGCTCTACCAAAATTAGGTCACTGCATTTTTCAGTTCAAAATGACTAGTACTCTAGATTAAACGCAAATTACTGCCTAAGCAGGTCAGTAATTTTTAATATACGGAGAGTGTTCTAATTTGGAGAGTTTCTAAAAACTGCCCATGTTTGCACGGTAAACTTACCATACGTAACACTTAATTGCGATGCGTTCAGTAGCTTTTCAATATTTCGACGTTTGTACTGTTTCACTGTCGCCGCGCGTCCCGTGCGCTTGGTTGCCATTAAAATGATCTGGCTCGAAAACACTTGTCATGCGAGACAACGGTGCCAACGAGTAAACATCGAAAATCCCTACAAACAGCGCCGAAAGCTTTTCGTTTGTCTCATTCGACATACTGCATTGACGTTAAACTTTTTGTTTTTGCTCGCTAATTAGAAAAAGTGTGAAATAACATTACCAAAAGTAGTAATATGTGATCAATCATTTGCAACACTTCGGCAGTTGTACTATGTCTTACACAGTTCTCTTCGCTAAACGATTATACTAACGTTTGTGCCGATTTAATAGAAAATAATTTACTAGCGTGTAAACGTTGAATTCCTAGCTATTTTATAAGAATAAATGTCGCTAATTTTTTAAAGCTAATTAGCAATTGGTTGCCACTCAAAACTATGGCAAGAAGAGTTAGAGAATTTGTACTTCGATCATTGTATTTGATAATGAAATATCAGTCCCAAGATGATATTTTGTCTCTATTATCAAGTACTAACAAATAAAACAAATGGTACTGATAGTATAAATGGCAAAAAGACTCCGTGTGAAATGAACAAACAACGAATTATTCTTGCTAGTTCAACTGATTCAGTTGACAACGAAACATTGATCGAAATGTTATTAGATCCGAAGAAAGATGAAAAAATTCAACTTGCATCAGAAAATATTAAAAGTTCACACGATGAATTAGAAAATGTAAACAATCAATAGAATAAAAAAGGGCATTCTAAAACAGCCATCCAGCCACCACACCCGCCAGCCAGTCAGCCAGATTTCCACAACGGTCTCAAACTGATGTTGCTCTTGGAAGTAATTTCCGGCGAAACGCTACCAAAACCTGACAGAGGTAAAATGCGCTTCCACAAGATCACCAACGTCAACAAAGCTCTCGACTTCATAGCCAATAAGGGCGTGAAATTAGTGTCAATCGGTGCCAAAAGTATAATTCGTAAACATATTTTGTATTTTCTATATATGATATTTGATTGATTGTTATTTGATATTATATTTATATAGAAATCGTTGATGAAAATTTGAAAATGACACTGGGTATGATCTGGACTATTGTTTTGAGATTTGCCATTCAAGACATCTCTGTGGAGGAAATCACTGCCAAGGAAGGTCTGTTGTTGTGGTGTCAATGGAAAACCGCCCCGTACAAGAATGTTAACGTGCAAAACTTCCATCTCATGTATGTTTTAATATCATTTAAGTGTATGCGGTTGGTTTTTTAACTAGGTGACGACTCTTTGGTTTCAGTTTCAAGGATGATTTAGCATTCTGCGTCCTCATTCACCGTTACCGTCCCGATCTCATAAAAAATCAAGGCAAGAAATAATTATATATAATATATGAGAATTTTGGTTTTATAATATGCACATTTTATATAGTTTATGTAAAATCAATGAGATTCTAATATGTGATATTGTAATATCAAAGAAGTTATAATTTTTAATATAATATTATTTTTAATCAATTCTATTGTGACTTCGAAAATCACATAGTAGATTTTCTAATATTATATGTTGTATATTATGATATAATAATCTGTGATATACATCAATTAAATAAACTTTTATTTCTGTTAACAGATAAAACATTTACAACCTAATATAGAGCATTTAGATTGTGGTACAAAATTGGCTTCGTGTGAAACAACGGTGAGAAATTTTCATAAAGAATTGTTAATACAATAATTGTATTGGATACGATAATTACTATCGACAATAACGGATAATATCAAATGCTCAATTCCTACGTGTACGAAGACTAATCATTTGTTTCGTCGTACATAACAATACTTGTAATAAATGGACATTTAAATTTGTTTGAAGAAGATATTAAAGCAAGATTAATGGTCAAAACTTTCAAGTGTCAAAATACAAATCGAAAAGGAGTAAATTTCAAAAGAATAAAAACAATTGAACCAAAAATTTCAGCAATACATTTATTTATTGAATTACTCAATTGAGAAGATATTTTACTGTCATCGAAACATTGTCATATCATATAGTTATTTATAAGAATATTATTAAATGTAATTTCAGAGAATGCAATCGACCAAAGTATCGATTCTGAAGTGGCCCAACAAGTTTTAATAAGTTTAACTGAAGTTCCATGTGAATTATTAATATATTCAATATAAATAAACTGAATAGTCTACTCGTATAAAATATTTCTATGAACATAAAATAAATAAATGATTTATAACTCAATGTATATATACCTATAACTGTTGGTTTTCATTTTTTTTTTTTTTTTTAGTTTTATTTTACATAAACAATTTACGCAACCATCATTTTCATTTAATTGACAAATTTATCATTATTTTCTAAAAACTGCCCATATATTTAAATTTTAGACTGTCTTTTAAGTTTATTTAGAAAACATCATAGCCACGAAAATATTATAGTTCACAATTCTAATACTTAATGGTCAATCTATTTACCGCATAGAATTAAGTGGCTAAATGTTTTTTTGAATATTCTCCAACAAAAAAAATTTAAGCTTGCAAAAAATTTGCTATCGAAAAAAACAATCCTAATTTTTAATAATATCGTTGATTTTTATAGGTACAATACCCGTATTGTAGTGAGTGTGTTAAAGTAATAATAATTAAATAACAGTTATTAGTATAGCGTATAATTCATATTATAATTCATAATATTCGAGCGTACCTAGTGAACAGCATTAATATTGGAATGTTGTGGATTCAGGTGATATAACTGTTTCTATTACTTTATTAATTATGTTATAACTAAGTAACTTCTAACATCATATGAATTGTCGTGTAGCATTGTCATACATTTCGACGTTTAGACCTATACTTTATCTTTTGGTACCTATAATCATAGGCATCTCTACTTAACCATCCACCCCCCTTATATCCAATAGGGGCCGAGACCCCTGAGAAACTCCCTCATCAGGCCACTAATCGCAAAGGTATGAAATGTGATTTTACTTAAACAATGATAACGGCATATCGAGGAGTCACCCTGATTTAAAATTTATCGCTAAGCATTATGTCACTCACACAGCCTCTTGACCAGGGAATTATTAAAACGATGAAAATTTACTATCGAAAAACAATCTGAAATATTATTGTTGAAACTATATATGTATATAATAACCTATATCACATAGACCTCGTTAAAAAACACGACAATAACGATACTTTTCAGTTGTTTCAAATATTACAGCTACAATATAGATATGTACATTATTATTATTCATTTAATTCTATGATAAAATTGTACATAATTAAAAATTATATGAATATCAGTTTGTTAACAATAATTATTATTTTAATTTTTAACCAATATGAAAATGAAATTGGAATTATATCGAAATCAATTTAAAATAGATAGTTTCATAAATTTATTTCAAATTAATTTTTTTTTTTTTTAATATTAAAATATTATTTTTTTATTTATTTTTAAGTTCATTTTGAGTATTAAAAAAAAAATGTTATGGAATCAACTGGTTAATAATAAAATTGTCTGAACCACATCGGTCACGCGGAACTTTCATTCTTAATTCAAAACTATTATAAATAGTTAAAATATTATATTCATCCCTTTTAACTTATCCTTTCATCTGTTTTCATACTTCTAAATAATTATTATGAAGATATCTACTATCAATATTTTTTTAAATTAAATACTAAAATATTGTTTTCTATTCTTAACCGTTAAAATACCATTATACATTTAATGACACTGCAATTAATCGTATTATTAATGTATCAGTTCGATATTAGTTTCGACCAGCATCCATAGTAATCCATTTAAGTATAGTGTGAACATTGAATACTACGATGTACACGTATGTGTATACAAAAATTAAAAAATTTCAAAAGTTTTTTTAATATAATAAAAAAACATTCGTGCACGTTCTATGGATTTTTTCTTTTGTTCCTTGTAATCGTTACGAAAAAAGTAACTCATTCTAGGAATCGGTTTCTTTTGTATGCCGTTCATTCCCGACACCGGTATGTACACGTTTTATAATAGTTTCATGGCCTCATGAGTAAAAATACATAAATATACTTGAACAATGTGTGGTATTTTCTTAATAAGTATGATTATATACGAGTATATAATAATAATAATAATTTTTTGAATTAAGAAAAAAAATGATTACAATAAAATGTCGTGTCAACAAATCTTATTTAATTTCTTCAATCTTATACTGAATACATATAAATTCTAAATAATTCTAAAGATAAAATCTCTAAGATTTCATATAGTGCTCTGTTTTATTTATGATTATATTATGCTATAATGTTAATTGTGTTTAAATTTGAGTGTTAGTTAAATAATTAACTTTTGTCTTAATGAAAAACCAAGCACGGTATAAATTATAGATGTCGATTTTAAATTAAATTAATATTATTACGGGATTAGAGTCACTAATTAAAATCTCAAACTTGAAACTTAATCAATCCGTTTAATTTAAATATATTAAAAAGTTATTTTTTATTTGATAAATAATTTTTTGTACATGACATTTTTCCCCCATAAACATTTTTTTAGTGGAATAATTTTGATGTTTATCTTTTAATTTTGAAATAAAATGTAAAATGAAAAAAAATAATTTTTATTCCAATATATTTTTGTATTCATTTGAATGAAACTTTGTTTATCGAGTTGAATAAATTATTTTTTCATCTACTTAACTTTTAATTGTTGTTACCGAACATTTAGGAACACTTTTACTTTTATTTCAACCTTATTTTTTTAAAATCTAGACTCTCTAAATTTTAAAGGCAAGAAGGCTAGTGTTATATTCATATACAAAACTACACAATGTGTTAAACCATTGCTATTTCCAAAAAAATTATCCAGAAAATGCGAAGTTAGTATGCGTAACTTCGCAGAGATGAATATGACCAGCTTATGCCACTCAAATAACTGTCATAAAATCGTACGTATTCAGATAAAAGAATGGATAGAATCTTGAAGAATCTCTGGATCAAAATCTAATCTCGCAGATACCAACAAATTTATGAAAAAAAGAACCGAGATTGCAAAAAACGTAAAACGATAGAAACTTATATTTTAAATAATTGTTATCTTTAAATGTATGCTGTATTTATTTCATTCATTTACATTTTTTTTAGATGTACACACTTTTTACTGCATCATACTACAAAATCTTAAAGAGCTAAAACCTATGAAAAAATCTTGGTGTTTAAGTGGACGAGTGAATTTACGATTTTCATTATTTTATCTGATCTTATGCTCCCACTGACCTATGACGCCACGGGTTAGTTTTAAATACATTTTTTTCTTTTATGAAAAAATTATTGCTGTGCGATTCGTTCAACGATTTCTTTAATCAATACTTTAATCCTGATTCGTCCATACCTAAGAAACTACTACTTATTTTTAACTATCACTTGCTCTTGTTGTAAACTTTTTTTTTTTTTTTTTACAGATCGGACGATTCAATATAAAGCTAAATTTATATTATAAATGTTATAAACATAACGCTCAGAGACAACGGGTGCCTTTATACCTATAATAATGTGGTCCCCATCACAACACGTATCTATGTGATATAGTCTTAGAGGTATACAAAAAACTTCTACGAATAAGATTTTGATAAAACATGTAATTTCAGCATAGAAAGTGATATCAACAATCGTCCTGTATAACGTTTGGTTTTTTTTATTCCACCATTGGCGTACACATATACAGGTGCAGACGACCGCGGTACGCTTTCGACACTTCGAAAATCGCTTGTCTGCACATATGACGATTCATAGAGTCAACAACTACGACCGAGTGCCACGGAGTATCCTCGTAACAAGTTTGAACGTTTGAGGCTGTGCTAATGACATGTTTAGAAAACAAACCCTTCTCGAACGCCTCCGAAGTTCTCGTCGTCGAATTGTTCGCGCGGAAAATAAGACATAATCGTCTACCGCCATTATTTCGTAGTTATGATGCTGTTGTCGTGCACAACATAATGGCGGTTCTCAAAGTTTTTCGTCAGTGGTGCCCTTAGGATACTGAATACAATATACCAACAACACTAGTGACCCTAAGTGGTCAACTGTACAAATAATATGATGTCTTTATACATACAGGTGTCTCGGGTTAATCCGACAAATGGAATAACTTTCGTTCTGTTTATTATTTTTAAATAAATACTTAGGTTCTGTGCTACAACAAAATTGTATTAAATGATTTTTTTGATATTTAGAACTGAAATTTGAAAATTTACTCTACAGTTTGAAAAAAAAATCCAAAGTAGCCATTTTGTAAATCAGATTTTTAGAAAATTTATGGTTTTAAAATTGCTTGTTAAAGTTTAACCATTGAATGATTATGAATTTTTAAAATTTTTAAAAATTTTACTTTAATAATGAAAATTGTTGTACAACATTGTACGTACTATCAAAATAAAATTGGTGATTACGATTAAATTTTTCGTGAAATTATCTGCATGATTTAAAATATTCTGTACATTTGAAATTTAATCTAAACATTAACAAAACTTGTTATAAGTATCATTATTATTGAAGTAGGTAGACAAGAAGGTAAACATTTAATAAATATTTCATTTAATATTTATAATTTGTAACAGGTGTGGGTGCAGTTATGCCAGAAGCCCCCTTTTCTATCTACTAAGAATGTTATTAATAAAATATTTTCTAAAGAATTTGTTTCCTCTTAGCAAAAACCATATTCAAATCTAATCGTTTGATTATATTATAGGGGAATATGGGGTCAGATGGATATATGAGGTAAGATGGGACAACAGGATTCCTCAATAATCAGTGATAATTTTATAAATATAACATCTTTAAATGATTTTGTGGAGGTTTGTCAGGTGGTTTATAGTAAGAAATAAATGTTAACTAATTAAAATTACATATCATAAGTGTTTTTTCAATTGTTGCTTTCTAGACAGTTAATGTATGTAAAAGTTAACATCATTCTAAGGTTAGTAATATTAATTATTTCTTAACAATTTTTTTTTTTTTTCATAAATTTATACACTTCTGTAGTTTAATATTATGCAATAATATTTAAAATATATAAAGAATTTTATTGTATAGGTTTAATTGAAAATTATTAGTTATCGGGGGCATAATGAAACAAATTAATGGGGACATGCTTATTTCACAAAGGTCAAATGAAGATACATCTATTCCCAAAATAAAAAGGTTAACCAGAGGAAAAACCAATGTTCTTACGAAATCCCCATACTAAAATGAACTTGAAAAAAAACAAAAATTGTTAAATCAGTAATTAAAAGGAAATTATTAAAAAAAAGCAAAATAAACTTGTCATAAAAAAAGAGAAGAAGAAAAAGATACTCAATTCATACACAAATAACGAAGATGATATGTTCACAGAATGCATTTATTGTGGCAATTATTATGCAGAATCAAATGAAGATTGGATATGTTGTCAGAGTTGCGAGAAATGGGCCCATTTGTGTTATTCTGGAAAGGAAGAAGAAGAAAACACCACATACGTACGTGAACATTGTTTATAATTATAAATATTTATGAAAAGTTAAAAATGAAACAGTTAAGACTAAGAAAGTATTATGTTTAATTTCTAAATAGGTTTTTTTTTCTTGTTATTTTAATGTTAAATTGTATAGGGTATTTAATCTTTGTTAAATAAATTATATTTATTGTTAAATTTAACTTTGTTTTATATTTGAGTGATATTTGGTACCTAACATTATTTATTTAGAAATAAGTATGCATATTAACTTATTTGAAAAAATGTTTAGAATTTGTGTTTCATTTTACCTCATGGTGTGGGCAAGATGGGACAAATGGCACTTTTTTAGGCTTAATTTTTTTTTTATTCAAAAACACAATACTAATTGTTTAATGTAAAACATTTATAAACCTAACAACTTTGACTTTTTTTATAATAAAAATCAAAAATTTTGTTTAAAAATGCATCATACTACAAGAAGTTAAATATTAGGTGTCATACCCCAAGTTCCCCTATATTATATTTATTTTCTTTTTTTTAAGAAAATATTCTCTCATGATCATCATTATGGATTTATTATTTACGACTAAATAGCCTAGAGCTGGTCATTTAGTTCCGAATAAATTAAAATACATTTAAACCTATTTGTTTAAGCCATTGAATAGATTAATATTTGACAATCGTTCCATGCACAATTATCAAAATATAACATTACAAAACAAACCCTGTGTAATTGTTACTCATAAATATATTATATATAAACATATAAATATAATATATATAACGATAATAAATCACCAGCATTTATTTTGATGATTAACAACATCGACTATGTTAATACAATAATTTTATTCGACAGTTTTTAAAATAATATCAACGTATTTGAACTACAATTCATAAAACCTATGTGATTTTGAAGTATTTAGATTAGCAAACATCGATCGGTTTTCCGCGGGTTCGTTTTTGAAGATTTTTTACACTTCAAACAAAGTCATGAAAATTAATCGCTTTTAGCGTAATTTACAACAACGTTTTTTTTCAACGATTAAACTTTCTGACTTTCTAGCACCAAGAGTTTCTTTGGCCACCCCATTCAAACGGAATTTAATTTCGGTGGATACTTGAAGCTTATATCAGTTTTAAATACGCACATAAAGTATATATGTCGAATAATATAAAAATAATAATAAATTAAAAATAATGAATAATATTACTTCGAAGTTTACTAAGAATCTTTTTTTGAATATGACCTCTAGTCATAGCTAAGTTATGCAAAAAAAAAAAAAAAGAATTGAGACATTTTGTCACCTGATAAGTGCCGTATTTTACGGTATGTGACATTTTCTACGGTATACTGATGCTCGAAACGCGTAGTTCGAAATAATAGATTAATTAAAACCACTGACTTGGTCGGATATAGTCTCCTAAATTTCGGTAAATGATGGGAAGGGCGATAAACACACGTTAAAATAAACATCACAAAATGGTAATAATTATTATCATTGTTTATTTTTTATTTTTTTTTCCATCGTATATCATTATTATATATACTACGGATGCCGAAGGCGTCAGTGAATGCAATGTTGCAGTTGAGTATACAAATAATTGATCACCATGCAGTGTATTCAGTGCGCTCGGTGGACGCCCATAAGCGCTTTGACGGGCTGCTAGATCAGGTACGTATGACGGGAACTATCAGGCACCTTTTTGCCAAAAAACAACGCCGTCAAGTCATCGATCGAACATATTCGTTGCGACCGCTCGAGGACTGCTCAGGATCACTCGGGACTTCGCAAACATTTACGTAACCCCGTTCACATTCACATCAAAGGTCCCTTCATCTCCCACGAAAGACTGTGATCGATCAACTACAGTAGTAAAAGAAATCGTCCACGTATTTGGCAGTACGACGTTTATTTCAATATTCTATGACAACAAAAACATCGTTGTCAAGTAATTATTTGTATTAACATTTAGACGCTGATTGTTAAACGTCAGTTCTAATTTGGCATTCGTTAAGACGACTCACATTAGAATATTCCTTAATATTTGTCACATATTTTTTTTTTTCGTGAACCGAAAAATGTTTGTGTTCCACTTTAGTGAATACAGTACGCCACCATGGCTAGCGGTAAGACATCAAAAGACACCTTAGCTAGGTGCTGATTCGATGGAGAACCATTTTCGCAGTGGAATGATTCAAAATAACGGTAATATCTGTAGCTTGTAATGACATGTTCTTTTCTTCCAAGAAGAGGAGACAAGAGGAAGCGGAAGTGCTACGAAGACGAGACAATTCGCCAAAACCTCCCGAAAAGGATCTGCGTTATGGACCGTTGGGTTGATAACGGAATCGTCGAATCATCCACCGACTCTATGAGGTAAGTACAACATGTTCAGTTGCATTAAGTTTGTACCGCCGATTTCTGTACTAGTACAATAGTCGTAATAGTCGATAAAAATAAAACTGCTAATATTGCTAAGCATCTCTAAAGCAGTAAGTGTGAAAGTCCATATGCTTCAAAGTAATGTAACTCAAATCATATTAAAGAAGACGTAATTAATGGAACTGTACATTCGAATACTTGTAATTTATAATTATTACTATTATTATTATTATTTGTAATTATTACTTGTAATAATTGTATATTCGGCACACCAATGTGTACTACGTGAAATACATAAATCTTGATTCAAAACAACAATAGATTTATCCTAATCGGTTCGATACAGGGCCATTGTGCCCATGGAACAATGATACAATAATTAATTATTCTGAATCCCGTTTCATTATCTCTTCCCACATATAGACCGATACGCATTTATAGGGATAGTAAAAATCGTTAACCATCGATAAATTGTATACCCAATATCAATGTCACGATATATCGATATATTGATATATCGATATATATAATTCGGAAAATTTACGTCGATACTTCAATTATAAAGTAAAACTATACAAGTTCATATAACGTATTACATGTATGATCGTCAAAAGTCAACAACAGTTTTAATAATTAGTATTTAGTATAAATAAGAACCAATAAATGATTGTACAAAGTATATCGGTCTACAAGAAAATAAACAATGTTTATTATAACATTCAGTATAACTTCATGGCTTCATGGGCTCATAACCTCATGGCTTTATCGTCTAATCGGTATTAATAGTTTAATATTCCGTTAAATCGTACGGCCATGTACTCGTACAAAAAAAACATTGTGGAGACATAATATACAATATATCCATATCAACTTTCGATGTAATCAAGGAGGAATGTGGTACAACGTATAAACAGTAATTATTGCTATTATTTATTTATACATCACATCCCAAATAATTTATAATAGTATATAATAATATCCATTGGTGATATCCCGAAGATTAATCACATTAAAATATCGTTAGACAAAATAATATCGAGACGATGTGTCGGTAACGTGGTAGCGATGTAAAATGTCATGATATATCGCTTTCATGTACCAATATTTTCGATATATCGACATATCGTTGCCATCTCTATACGTGTATAATTTTCAAACACAATCGTGTATTTAAACGACTAAAGTGTTGTGTTTAAACTGTAGGAAAATGTGCCGGCTGGATGCAGAATATCAGATCGATTTCGGTACAATATGCCAGTGCCCTTGCCAATACAGTTGTCCATGTCCGGGTTCGATGGGCACCTCTAAAACAATATCTAATGGACATGGATTACGAATGCACCCGGACTGAACAATTTTCCAATCTGTTTGCGGACGGATATCTTGAAACGGGCATGGATTATCTTCACGCCCAGACCGAACTATTCCGTCCGACTTCCGTCGATGATTTCGATACAGAAATGGATTGGTAATACTCTCATATCGAACAATACTGACTAGTTGCCCACGAATGTTCTGAAATGGAAATGGATTAAATAGATTGGCAACCCTCCTAGACTGAAAAATTATTCCATCTGGTTGCCGACGGATGTTTTTGACCTGAAATTAATTGCCAATACAACCCTTCCATTTGGTTCCCGATGGATGTCTTGAAACGGTTCTGAGACATCGTCATGTCCAGACCAAAATTTCTCATCTGGTTGCCGAGAGGGGTTTTGGTACGGGTACAAGTTATCTCTACACCCAGACCGAATTATCCTATCCCGACTGCCTACGGTAATTTCGATACGGAAATGTGTTATCCCAACATTGAACATTTCAATAATGTCAGGGACAACGAGTTAGTATGGAACAATCAACAACTACAGATAACTACGGGTCAGAGTATGGACTCCAGGTCTACATTCTGGAAGCCACTGAATATCGAGGAGAAAAAAACTAAGCGAGGTGTTATTATTAACCTCCGAGATGTACTGCCGAACCATGGAGGCTCTGAATGTAGATCTAAATTGAATGATGATAAATGAAAAAAGTTGATGGAAAAAACCCATGAGGATTATCTGCAAGTTATCCGTGAGAATCCAACTTCAGACGCAACAATGGAGGATGAGTTAGACGAGGACGAAGATTGTATTTAATAAGATTGGATTTGTAGGATGAAAGCTATATAGAATGAAAAAATGGTATACATATATCTATATATTGATGGCAATTACTTTTTCATCGAATAGTAATAGAAGGGCATTAAATTCATCATAAGGTTATGGTTGATTTTTTCGAATATTTTTTCATTTTAATTTCAATCTTTTTTCAATGAACGTATTCATTTTTTTGTCTCTAGTTACTATTTTTCATTACTTAACAATATTATATAACCACACAATATAATTACTAAATATTGAATACCCTTATCAAATTCTCAAAAAAGTTAGCAATGATAATTTATTTATTTCATATTCATTTTATTTAGTTTGATTCTTTAAAATATATATAATTACTAAAAGTTGATGGGTGACTTAAATCCCTCTGATATTTAAGGGAAAATAAATCAAATAAAGAATCTTCGCACACCATTCGAACGTGATTCCAATTACTAATCCATACACACGTTATTTTAAAAAGTAACGAAAAACTAACTCAAAAACATACAATCGCATATCTTTGCAGATACTCAGAACTTCAAACAACAGCGGTGATCGGGCACACATACATCGAACCAAGCCCACAAGAGACGAGCAATAATATTGAAATATTAAATCGTTCAAGTACGGCGTATACAATATTATATACGGCATATGCAATTCACATAAGATAAAAAAATATACGATATTTGCATATATTATTATGTATAAAAGATGAGGTGCCATCATCAAGCATCATCATCCGAAGATTTCGGCGTTCAGCCAACATTAAACGTGCAAGATATTACGCACATCGTGTTTACACATGCGCACTATTATAGTTTATTTGATTGAATTATCTTAATCATAATATTAATAATAAAAACATTATTAATGTATTAGTTTTCGAATTATTTATTTATCTGTAGAAAGTTAATTGCAACTATACAAATTTAGTATTTGTGCCCCGTGTTCGGTACGCACGTCATAAATTGATAATAATAAATTAAAACTATGAGTTTCGAAATTAGTTAATACCTTAAAAAAATTAAATTAACTATCTGAAAGGAAATAAAACTAAAAATTGCAAAATTGAAGTTTCAAAACGGCATTCATAAGTACATACTTATAATGTTTTACTTATTAATTTGGTTTTCAATTAGATAAAAAAACTAATTTACATTCATAGTACCTATAATTTTTATAAATTACCGCGGAACATTTTAAAAAACCTAGTACCTATAATTTTTATAAATTACCGTGGAACATTTTAAAAAAGAATGTCATAATGGTGAGCAAAAAAAAATTGTGTACAATTAAAGTATAATATTTAAACTCTATATGTACCCTTAATTTATTATTGTACCCAATGGAGGAGGATTCAGAATATCTGGCTCTCTTGGAAAAATATCACATTTTATGCCACAGAGTATAATATATATGATGTAACAAATGGTGCGCTTTATAACACGAGAATTAAGATTACATTTCGTGAATAATCTAGGAGAAATCACATCTTCAGTTATCTAGTAGTTTTACTCTTTCATTAGTATTCTCTTTTATAGTACTATTTTCAAAGACATGCTATTAATTGAAGGAGTATTTTTCATGGCCTTTTGGTATTTACAATTTGTATTATTTTTTTGTTTGTTTTCCAAAAAAATGTGCTCTATTGGGTAGTAGCTGTGATACCTAAGCTCTGTACATCTAGAATGCAGATGATCTACACCGATTACAACTAAATCCACTAGAAAATTATTCCATCAAGTGTTAGCCCTTAATTTAATATGCATTTTATTCGAATTCCCACATGGATACGGATTCCTTTAGGGTTTAGACGTGCTAATAATTCGGCCATGAAAAATATACAGGTCTGAGGAATTTCAGGAAACAACGGATAACAGGAATTCAGGTGTTTCGCGGAACTTGTGGTATACGGGTGTAATATCCCTTACGGTACACCTAAATATGTAAATATATGTAATACTTACATAGAATGTTATGAATAACCGTGTAATTAATGGTGATATGTCAATGGGACATTTTGAAATTGTTTAGCTTGGAAATAGCCGATCATATTCAAATGATTCAAGAAAGTAATTTTTTCCGTGAAATAGTGCCGACCGACGAATTATATAGTGTAACATAGAAATTAAAATGTTGGTGTTTTTAATGTAAATATTAAAAGAGAGTAAGTGAAAAAAATATATATTTATACACATATATATATGTATTAATAATAATAATCGAATCGCCGTTGAAATAATTATAAATGCTGCAGCACTGGTTACCGAATGACAGAAGTGACGTTTTAATAGTGACAGGGAGGGAGTTGAGAAACCTAATCTTTATGTATCACGTACAATATTGTCAATTTTCAATAACACAATCAATATTAAACATAATATTAAAACAACTAGGTAGGTAATAAATCAAATATTTCTCAAATATTTTTAATCTAATAAGTTACTTAATTTAATAATAAATTACTCATTATAAAATAATAAAAAAAATTAAAAATGATTAAATGTTTCAATAGGTACTCGTAAATAATATATAAATAAATGAACAAATAGTTTATATATATAAATAAATAAATGCCAGCGTTTACTATTTGGGTCCCGCAGACCCTTATTTAGTCTGGTTAGATCTCACGATTTTACAAGTACTACTCTTTAGTTGGGTCCATACAAAAAAAATTTTCGTTTTTCATTTTTACAGACTCAGTTATCTATAAATCAGAACACGAGTGTGATATTTTTTTTAGTTTCTTATATATGGTATATAATTTATTAATTAAAAATTAGAATACTTGTAAGTATTCTGTATAGTAGTATATATTGGTAGTAGTGCTCTGCACACTTAGTTATTTTCAGGACCAGACCGGACTTCATATTGTACTAGGGGACCAAAGTCGGACCGGACCACACTTAAACGTTAATCAAAAATCAAAATTGGACCAAACCAACGGCTTCATATTATTTTTAGACAGAACTGGACCAGTAATTAAATAACATTTAATAAATTAGACCATAAACCGGACTTTCGGTTCTATCTTGAACATTTTGGACCTTTTATGGACCGGTCCATAAGGTTCAGTCTGTATTAGCCCGGGCTATACCATATGATACGTTTAGTATTACACTGGACCGGACTACCTGACTTTATAGATAAATATTTACTTAAATTTGTAGGTTTTTCATTTTATTTGTTTACATAACAATATCTGTATTTAGATTTTAAGTACCATGCTTGGGATGGGACTGAGATCGGACAGGACTGAAAATAATGCATTTTATCTGAGAACTGGACCGAACTACCCCTAAAAAATATTGAACCAGACCAAACCGACGATTCAATAGTTTTTGTATGATAAGACCGTACTAGACCGGACCACGGTCCGTGTCAACGTCGTGGCGGCTCTTACGGCTATGGCGGTTAACCGCCAAGACTCGCGTCGGGTTGCGGGATAGGTATATTGAAGATCGATCGTACGATTTGACGTTAACGATTGAAAGACAACAAGGCATATAATGAATGCGCGTTGCGCTTAATAATTGTAATAATAATAATATAGAAATATTGAATTTATGAGGCGCCCCAGAATAATAATAAATTAACAAATATTTATAATACAAATGACCAGAAGCTCATTCGCTGATCATAGACTTTTTACAATGATAATAATAATAATTAGCGATTTGACTATCACCTGACGATGGAAATTATGGACATCATTCTTGACACCACGAGATGGGAGTTGCAGACAAGCAATGATGAAACAGCACACACGAACCGGGCAACTACACGAACGTACCCGCCGTTTTGAACAGCGGCGGCGAAGGCGCACGCGCGTTAATTAATTACGGTGGCGGCGAGGACGCAATTACGTCGAATGTAACGACGACGACGAAAAGGCGTACACGCACGTTGATTAGCAGAAAAATAAAACGCGACCGCAAGTTAAAAAACGTACACGGGTCAAGGCGGCACCACGACGCGAAAGAAGAAAGTAAAAGACAAAAAGAAAAAAAAAAGAAGAATGAATTGAAAAATGAAAAGCTGTGAGTCACCGCTATACGCCAGTCATCGATATAATCGCGCACGCTAATCGGTGAGACTCGATGCCGGACTATGATGTGCCGCGGCGGAGGGATCGGGATGGACCGATATCAAGCCTCCTTGGACACGCAAATCATGTGGCACGAGTGCCGGCGGTGCGAAGCATGTGCGGCTCGAACAGTCCGGTTCGGTCCGGACCGGACTGATGAAGACTGGACCATGCAGAGCACTAACTAGTAGGTATATGGTCGATAAATAAATAAAATTATTAAAAAATGTATATGATAAAGCTTTTACAAACTCAAATCTATTAAATTTTTAATATTATCAAGTGTATCAGTTCTTGTAAATTACAGATTTTATTGTTGTAGTGTTCGGACCGAACTCGTATGTTATTGTTTTTATAATCGGACCCGATTAGGTGTTTATCTTTATCATAAATATTATCTGACATCCAACTCGGATACGCCAAAATACTTAGCCCGGAGTAATATTATATTAAATATAGAAAATATATCCTCTTGGAATAAAAAATTGAAACATAAACAAAACAAAACTGAACGAATGTAAGTAAACTTCACGTTTGACAAAAAAATAATGTCCTCAACTAGTTCACAACAATACTTTTCCAATCTCAATTCTTAATCTACAGAACGGCCAACAGATTCTTTCCAACGATCCAATTTTAGTCCATCGATAAAACAATTAATATTTCCAACAAGCTCACGCACCACAAAAATATCTTAGAAACCCAATTCAAAATAGAAATTGTCCTAGATGGCTCAAGTTAGTCACGCTCTTTTTTTTCAAAACAATAATACTTAGTAAAACTGTTTGTTTCAACTACATTATTTTAGACGCATATTCGAAAACAAACGCGGTTTTTTGCATTTTTCAAGAATAATTTTAAATCGGTTTTTTTTTTTTTACGTGCTACACATACAAGGGATGGGAAAACGATATGTTCGAAACCGCGCGTTCGTTCGCATCCGCTGCGGTTTTCCGGGATCCAAGCACTCGGGTCGACAGACTTGTATGTGCGCTTCGATACACGGCTGCGTTCCAAATCCATCACGCGGGCTCTGATCCCGGGCTCTCTCGGATCATTTAATCTCCGACCGGCTAATCCGATTAAGCGCGGGGTCTTAACCAATGCGGGGTGGTTGATGCGGTCCGCCCGAAAAGTGTCAGCCCCGACTTTCCCGATTTCCCTCGTCGAATACCTAACGATAACGGCACGCGTGCGGTGTCATTCTTACAGTAATTGATGGTCCGCCGCGGGTGACGGTGAACACGCGTAGGTACGTGTTACCGGCACGTATACAGGTGAAATTTGGGGTTATCCCCCCCCCCTGAAATAATTTCTCATCGGGTGGGGAGGGGGTTTACAAACAAAAAGTTCAAAGTATACATAGTTATAACTTTTCCATCCCAACAAAACTGTCGTTATTCACAATCAAATAATCAAAATACAAGTGTTTGATAGAAACATTAACTTTTATTACACAAATTTATAATAAAACATATTTTTAAATATCATTTTTATAATTACAATAACTGAAGACGTCTGGGGTGTTAATAAAACATATGCATCAACAACTTCTTCAGGTTTTATAATTATTTCAGGGTGTATATTAAGGTGTATTCAGGGTTTATACAATGGTAATCCGTTTAATCGATGGTATCATATTATCATGACATATTGATATTCCAGTATTTCACCGTGTGCCTGTGCGTGAAAAAGGGCCTACAATAATAAATAAAGTATAAAATACGGTGAACGGGGGGGCACGGGCTCCATGGGTCCAGGGACGGCGCGAGGGGGGGCAATAGGGGCAGTTGCCTAGGGCCCCGCGCCTTAAATTATAATTAAGGCCCTGCTGTTCTGATTTAACTGAACTTAAAATATTTTAATATAAATTATAAGACCCAACATTTATTTTGCCCTGGGCCTCGCAAATTCTAGCACCGTCATTGCATGGGCCCACCTCTTAAATACGTCCCTGATTATAATCATTATTTTCAATAGGTACCTAGGTATTTAATGTTTATTGTAGTAATGTAGTGTACCATTAAGCAGTATTTATAAATAATGTACAATATTTAATGACAGTTAATCACTAAAATGTTACAGAAAAAAAATAAAAAAAAGAAAATTGCTCTGTACGTATCAGGATGAATACAGAATACATAAAAAATATTGTTTTCCGTATAATATTAATTTGATGGTTTTTATTATTTTATAAGTAGTTACGACTTTACGGATTCCAAGAGTGAAGTAATAACTATTCAGCGTATGAGTTACGTGTGTATACTAAAATCAAATACCTACTATATTTGTAACTTCCATGGGAAAATAAGAAATTAAGTTTAAAAATACTAAAAATATTTTTTCCGGCATGAAAATACAAATAAAATGACATACTAAGAAATAATAATTACTTATTAATAGTACACAAATTATGATTATGAATACAAAACCTATATGTATAAAAGAAAGTCAGGTTATTCACTGAATTTATAATTCAAGAACGGCTGGACTGATTTTGATGATCTCTGATTTGTTGGATTCATCTCTGTACAAGAATAAAAATAATTCTTATCTTGGCAAGAATACAGACAATTATATAAGTAAAATTATCTAGATAAGTAAAAATTTTATCTTAGATAAATAATTAGATAACTTGGTATTATTTATCTAGATAAGATAAAAGATGACAAAAAATCTATCTGGATAAGTCCCAACACTGTTCCGTACTCGATCGGTCACCAAAAATTCCTGTTGAAATGCTAATCTACGATAAACGATCATTCAGTTTTAGTCTGTGTTTGGTATTTGAACGGTTATAATCTGTGAGTACAAAAGTGTGCTGGTTATTTTTTGTGAGTTGTATTTTATGAAAAGTGATTAAATAACTAAATGTATTAATTATTACATATTTGATTTTTTTTTTCTTTTTTATAATGAAAATATAGTGATCAACCATCATCATTCAGTTTTGGTGTAAAAAAAAAAATCAAAAACAACGAAGAAACTGAAAGTAAATCGAGTAATATTCAAAATACCGCAACCGAAGTAAAGAATAATGAGTAAGGAAGAACAAATTGTTTTATTATGTTGCTGTACAGTTTGTATTGCTATATTTTATAACCCCCCCTCCCTAAATTTTATTTTTTGTACGTGCCTGACATGTTACAATATCATTATTATGAACGTATTGTATTTGAGTAAACGAATCAATAAATGTACACGTGATATTTAATTGTATAACTAATAATAAACGATCGATACGCATGCTGTAATGTCGTACTGTTCGGACGGAGACGTTGGCACGGGTTGTTTGAGAAAAACCGAAGCATAAACGGTTTGGAATAGATGTAACGGATTTCAAGTGTACAGGTTCTTTGTTTTCGATAGCACCCTCCGCGGTGTCGTTTTCGAGTGCGTTCGGTTCCGTTATAGAAGCGATCGCAAATTGTAAGTATGTATCTTTCCGGAATAAACATTTCGACGTATAATCGCTAATACCAGACCTATCGAAACGTATCGGAAAACAATTACACGATGTTTAATGTACATGATATTGTACAGTAACAACTGAATTGACCGGCCTCGTCCGGACGATATTTTATCATTTTGGATTAGAGAAATTATTGTTTCGGCGTAAAAAAAAAATAAAAAAGAGAAAGCTTGAAATATGTTCTAATGATATTTATTTGGATTTACCTACGCTGTATTCATACATTAACTCCTTGATAAGTAATTATGGACATCAACCCGTTAAAGAAAATCAAATTAAACGATAAAATACATACATCCTGCCCGAAACCGTTTGGACCGTTAAAAATAACATGTCATTTTCATAATAATTATGCGTACGTAAACCGTAATGAGTACGTTCCCTCGACATTTCAAATGAATTGATGCTGCGCGGTTTCCGTTACGTGCTGATCAGTCACCGAGTGAGTGAATTTCAAATATATATTTAAAAGCCGATGGTTGTTTTATATATACTCCGCGAGTTCCTGACACGTGTGCATAACGTTCCGTTTCGACCGGTGATCGTAATACGTAATGCGAAAAAAAGCCGATCGCCGTCTCGGGGGTTCATAATATTATCGTAGCGTTATAATGAATCGGCACAGTTGGACGAGTCGAAAATTCTGAACAATTCGTTTGATTTGCCGTTTGATGTTTGACATTTTATCGCGAACCGTTTTGGATTTTCGACGCGAAAACATCCGGTGACGTCGCACGGCCGCTAAATGGGCAGATAGTGAGAGAGAGGATAATAATAAAAAAACAGACAGATAAATATACGCGTCCCGCTGCGATCGTAAAACACGCGGTTCGCTCGGTCTTCCTGGTGCGCTCAAAGAGGTCACTGGTGCAGCGTTTACGACCGTGTGTGTGTACTACCCGAAAGGGCATTTTCGAAGCAGGTTTTTTTGTCGTGCCGAAAACGAATCGCACGCGCGAGAACATACAGCATATTAGCCTCGACGTTCGCGCATACGTATACGTGTATACTGTAACGAGCCGATCTGCGAGAGGACGACACAATGCACCGTTGACGAATAAATGCTTGAATGGTTCACGTCTGTGATGTAGAGTTGTTGGAAGGTGTTTAAATGACAAAACACTATGGTTTAATGTTATACAGATATGTATAATAATAAATAAAATGAAATATATATAATATGTAGTTAATACAAATAAGATAGTAATTGTAATTGGAAGTTTGAGGACAGAGGATTTAAGCCCTGCCCGAGAAAAATAAAGTTTGACTCTCAGAGATGGCGGCGATGTGAGGCGCGCGGGCTTCACGACCAGATGAGCGTCGGTGCAATAAGCGGAGTAAATAAGTTAACACTAGTTTAAATCATTCTACTATTCTAAGTACATGGGTAAATGGATGTCGTATTTATAGGCAGCCATTTAGGATAAGAGTTAGGTCGATAGGGATTCTGACGGATGTGAACAAGGAAGCTTGCTTCTGTGATATTGAAAATAGGCTCTGTTCCGTGGGAATTGCATATAAATACGAGTAAGTATATTGGTTTCCGTTTCGGTTTTGCCACATTAGTATCAATACATGATATAATGTTAGCGGATGTTTGCTACCCGATGGTTTACTACAATACGCCATCGATACATAGTCATAATCGTGACGAAAATCGCGACGGGAGGATGGAAAAAATATTGCCTCTGTGTTCAGATACAATTGTATTAACTTAAGTACCTGCAGTGGAGGAAGTTTTGAAATTTTTCTGCGGTCCTTGAGTACGTTTCACGTCATCTTATAATAGATGAACACAACAAATGGGTAACCCATTACTAGTTTACATTATAGTTACATTACTAGACTTGAAGTCTTGAAATTTAATTCTTACACTGACGATAATAAAATATCAACCATCGGTTTTTCGCCTTCGAAAACGTCAAAAACGTCGTCATTTTAAGGAAAATATAAATATCTGAGCAGGCAATAGCTGTAACAAACATTCAAATATACGGACATACGGTTGAAATCACCAAATTTACATATAAACGTATATCCGTGGATGACATGTATCACAACCTAAACGCGTGACCTAGGGGGGGGGATCCAGACCCCCTGTATCTACCACGTAAATACCTCCACTGGGGGGTACCTGTATGCAATCGCGTTCACTGTTTGAGGTGTGCGACGGTTCGTTCGTGCTTTATTATGTTTTCGCGCGAGCCCGTCGTATCAAATACGATATTACCATTGATAATAAATAAAACTACTTACAATCGATGATATTATTCAACAACGTTCGCGTGCATAATGTACAGCAGGCGGACATCGAGCAAAAATGCGATCGTCTTAAGCCGTGGTTTACCGGCTATTTCATTTATTTTCTCTCCCCCGATGCAACATCCCTCTCGTTCATACGTACACCATACACTAGGGCGGAGATGGTCCGAAAAAAATATTATAAACCCTTTCTCTTCAAATTTTGTACACAGTCTCAGTTGAAAATCCATCTCGTCAACAGATTCTACGTTTATATTGAACTCGTTCAACTTTTGCGCGGATAATTTTTCTTCTAAAAACTCTCTAGGTATTTAGTGCGATGGTATATAATCTTGACACCCGTCGCCCACGAAAACGTTTTCTTGTGTCGGGTGCTTTTCATTGCATGACGTGCATTGTTCAGATAACGTTTTGTTACTGGAAAAATTAAAACTCGACGGTGGATTATTATTTTCCGGACTAACCAGCAGCTAAATAAAACGCAAATCATCGCATGTTCGAACCAAATGAAGTTCGTGCCTGGTTATCGTTGACTTCTCGCATTTGAAACCAATGTTATTTATTATTCGAAAATACACATTAGCTATTGTAACTGTTGAGTCCGTTTCACTTGATTTTTTTTCCCCTATAGACTTGCGCCCACCTCTGCGCGCAGAATGTACGACCGTCACTGCAGAGACTCATCCGGTTTTCTTTTCGAGTAATATTATTATGTAAAATACCACCGTCCTGACTGTCACGATAAAATTTAGAACTATACGGCGTCGCCTTGCGCATTCCGTCCTTGCCTCTAAAACGTTTTACGACGCAATATTTTTTTATGCAACGCATTTGAATCGTACACATACGTATGTATGTATAATATTTAATATATATGTATGGCGTGACGACGTTTTGAAACGAAGACGACTTAATCCTTCCTCGGACGCTGTCGGTTCTAGTTTTCGTTATGTTCCAGAACCGTACGTGGAAGATACTGCATAATGATGAAATTTTCAACCTCGTTATTATTATTTTTTTTTAAATAATGTTCTATGCGATAAATGGAGGATCCCTTCCCCTTATATTGCCTGATTTTTGTTCGATAAACTTAAAAAACTTACGTTAATTTTTATAGTAACATAATATATATTATAATCTTATTACTTAGAGCTGTAAAAGTCATAATATTAAGAACATTTTATTTAAAATCTCTGCTTATCTCAATAATAATACTAATAATAATAATTATAATATTTCTCCGACATCGATTTGATTAACAAATGGAATGAAAACAAAAATTAAATGCGATTTCCTTGGTCTTGACATTATTCCACCGATAAATCGTACATTTTAAAACTCGTATTACACTTGGGCAAGTGTAAAATAAAAATATTAAATTATCTTTCGAATATTTTGGCGACCCATTCAAAATTATTCGTAACCTAAAATCAGAAGTGGAGAGATGTGAAGAACGCTGTAAAATAGCGTATGATTCGTATTATTCACATAAGGTCGTAAATAATACGGCGTGTATTGCACGTACGAACGATATTTAAGTTAGGTTTTCGTGTCCGACGTGCACACAAGACCATTCTGAAGAAACGTTAATTAGACAGCAGTAAATATATGTATATATATAATAAAGTGATTTATGAATGTGAAGGTCACATTTTATTCGAAAATCGTGTAATGTACAGCGAGAGTTTCATATAAAAAAAATCGTAAAACGGATTGTTCGGACTATTTGTGTGCTACTCGCAACGATACACACGACCGTTTCGGATAAAACCGTATTACGCAGGACCTGAAGCCACACAATGTACTTGTATACGTTGTCACACTAATGACGGTAATCATATATATATATAACATATATAATGTTCGTACACTTCAAGAAATTAAAAAAAAAAAAAACCAAATGGTCGCCATCTCGTATAACGCGTTTCGGTACAAGTGGAAAGGGTCTCTTTTTTTTTTTGTGTATATAAATTACCTGCTGCATTTTTCTATGTTCTAATTGCAAAAATAATATAAGTAGCCAAGGTAGACCACCTTCTCCCGGGGTAACTAACTTTGTAAAACGATTTGAAACGATAATTATTGAGCTCAACATTGCATTTGGTTAAATAAATCGAAATTGTTTTAAACATGTTAATTTACACATTTTTAACGTTTGAAAAAAGTTATAAAGCGAATCGAGCGAAGAGAGAACGATTTTTTTTCGAGTAGGTCGTTAGTGATTTTATTTGATCCGCTCCGGTACACGTTCATATCGCCTCCGATAAGTAAACCACCATATTTTCAAAAACAAAACCGCGTAAAAGAGTACCACGAACAATTCGATATCAAAAAGTCGTTTTCGATGTACACCTAATGGTTACGCGAAATTGCCATAGTAGAATATATTATATTATAACGATGAAGGCGAAGGAAAACAAAAAGAAAAACTTTTCCGATACGTACACTATATTGCAGTCGAACACGTGGCCCATTATTCAAATGTACGATACGCAATACACGGATATGATATCGTTACTAAAGGGTGACGGTGTTTGAGTGCGTGAAATAAAATACACACACACACGTATACAATGTTTTCCCCGTAAATATCACGTGTTATTACGATTCCCGTCGGAACGGAAATATAAATGAATAGTAATAAAAGCTATATTAAATACACGAGTGGAATGTAAAAAAAAAAAAACGTAAAATAATAAATATTCAATGCATTATTTGATGTATTGTTTCGGTACCAATTTAAAGATACTTTTTTTTTTTTTTTTGCTTTTGTTCGACGTAATTTTAAAGGAAAAAATACAACGCGAAATAGCTCGAGCCGTACTAATCTAATGGTATTATATGTCATATTGTGCACATCGCGTTAACATGAACTATCGAATATATTCGATATTGTTTAAGCGATTTTTTTTTATATTTAATATGCATACCGTTATCGAACAGCTGCTGTTATTTGAAAAACGTTGTTAGACGTATTCGATCTTTCTTTTCTTCCGAAATAGCGACTATAAACGCTGCGCTGCCTTCGAGTCGCGAACCGTCAGCTATATTCGCATTTATCCAGATGGGGGTGTGGAGGTAACGAAAAAAAGAAATGAAAAACGATTTTAAACGTAAATAGCCTAGACGTATACGGAGAGGACCTCCGGTGTCCATCGTGCCGTCGTCGCGACATCGAATCAACGCAATCAATTCTCTTTTGGTGCGTAAACACAATTTCTACGCGTACAGTTTCGTTTAACAAACAAATTGAAACTCCAAACCCGATGAAACCCACTCGACGTCGTGCACTCTTCCTTTAAGTGCATTACTGGTGCGGGTAAATGTGTATGTATAGTATAAAATACATATATTGTACGATACATATTTTTATAAAACATATAGTCGTCGGGGGTAAAGGTGTATACGTAATATACAAATATGTATTATACGCACGAAGAAATTCAATTTGTTCCTAAGTAAATTGGTTTTGCAGTACAATGATATTGTATTATACGGTTAATATTGTTTTTCGAGATCTTCTTTTGGGATTCTCGTCCGTTGCTGAGAAAATTGGTACGTACAGCTGTAGACACACACAATTATATATATATATATATATATATATATTTAACTTAATATCATATATAAATAACGTGTACATCCTTACCTACAGTACTCAACAGGTCCAGTCGCAACGATTCCTTACCTTTGCCGATCGCATTATAATACGAGGCATGTCCAGAAAGTAAGTGTACTCAATTTTTGTAGACTTTAAAAAAATTTATTAAAAAAAAAAAAAAAATAACGTGGTTACATTAATATATTTGTGTGCTATTTTTCTACATAGTCACCATTTCTTTCAATGCAGGTTGTGAGACGGTAGATTAATTTTTTTATGTCTGCCTCGTAGAACTCTGCCGCCACCTCCTTTGTCCACTTGTCGACCATCTCCTTCACTTCCTCGTCAGTTGAAAATTTTTTTCCACCCATGTGCTTCTTTAGGGAAGTGAACAAATGGTAATCTGAAGGCGCCAGGTCGGGGGAATACGGGGGGGTGATTCAAAACATCCCATCCAAATGAGTCCAACAATTGCTTTGTGACATTGGCCGTGTGGGGTCTAGCGTTGTCGTGCAATAGGCAGACTCCGCTCGTTAACAGACCCCTCCTTTTATTTTGAATAGCTCTCCTCAATTTTTTTTAGGGTCTCACAATACCTTGCTGCGTTGATGGTCTCCCCCTGAGGTAAATATTCAATCAAAATTATGCCTTTGTGGTCCCAAAACACTGATGCCATGATTTTTTTGGCTGAAATGGTGGTTTTGAACTTTTTGGTTGAGGGTGAAGTGGTGTGACGCCACTGTTCGGACTGTCTCTTGGTTTCAGGTGTATAGTGTGCAATTCAAGTTTCATCTCCAGTAACAATAGACTTGAGAAAATTATCACCGTCCAGTTCATAGCGTTCCAAAAACTCTCTGGAGGCTTGCACTCGATTCAACATGTGTTGTTCAGTAAGCTGTTTTGGGACCCATCTTGCCCACAGTTAATGAAATCCAAGTGTTTCTGTGATTGTTTCGTGGAGCAGAGACCTTGACAGTTGTGGAAACATTGCAGAAAGTTCATCTAGAGTCAATCTGCGATCGTCACGGACCGCATACTCGACTTTTTTCACAATGTCGTCAGTCAAAATCGACGGTTTCCCACTCCTCAGATTGTCATGTACATTCGTACGGCCGTTTTTTAAACTTCCTACACCACTTGTATACACTGGTACGATTCATATTGCCTTCACCATAAACGGTTCGCATCTCATTAAAAATTTCATGTGGAGATTTTTCCTTCGCAACAAGATAACGGATAACGGCGCGGATTTCGCACTTGGCGGCAGATTCGATCGACATGTTTAACAAGAAAAATTAAATTCGTGCGACCACAGTTTTCAACGTACTGAACTCGTTCTGGTCTTGTTTTAAAGCTTAGGAGTAAATCTTTACGGCAGTGTAGCCAACATAGTAAAAAAATATTCCCTGTGGCCGTGAGAGCCTCAGTACACTTACTTTCTGGACACGCCTCGTACCAAAGTAAAAAATATATAAATTTATAGTGTATAATATGAACGCATATTATTGAGCATACATTTAAGTAGAGATGTTAAAAATATTATGAATCATATGTTGAGCGCATGCTCACGTCATCGATTATACACAAATATAATAATTCTCTGCTCCTATCCACCGATTACCTATACCGAATATTCCATTGAATGGTAGAAACGAGGTCTATCTCATATTAATATGGTTGGAGAATCGAATATCATCAGATATGATATATAAATTCGTGTGTGCTAAGATGCCGAATCCAGATATAGATAATTTATTGTACGAGATAGTAAAAGCTAACATGATACATAAGCCATGTGGACTTTTGAAAAAAAATTTTCCGTGCATGAAAGAAGTGGTCTGCAGCAAACGTTATCCATTTAACCTCATTAAAGAAACTCAAAGAGGTGAATATGGCAAACGACGAAGGTTTCAAATTGAGTATTAAGTCAATTGATTTAGATAACAGGAGAATTGTTTCATATACCCTGTGTTATTGCGTACATTTATTGCTCGTATAAATGTTGAAATAACCAATTCAATCAAGTTCATAAAATATGTATACAAATATGTCTCAAATGGTAGCTATCAAGCAGGGTATGGTTTAGGAAAATCTAACAATACAGATGAAATAAACATGTACGAAAGTGGCAGGTAGGTATATCAATAATTCTGAAGCAGCTTGGAGAGTTTTAGTTTTTCATATACACGATAAGTATCCAGGTACTTAGTAATTACTCATCTTGATGTTCACCTAGAAAATGGACAACGTATTTATTTTACAGCAAATAATGTCGATGAAATAATAGAATGTCTACCAACAACTACTCTTCAGCCTTTTTTCTTTTCAGATATGTCAAACCTATGATTTTTCAACAACATTGCTTTATCCACAAGTTGCTTCATAATGTGAGAAAAAAATAAGAATTTTGTTTGACATAACCAATGCCAGAATGTCTCAGATTGGTCGAGAGCTAAAAAAAACACAACTTTGGGTAGAGTTTATACAATCCACCCAAACAATGTTCAATGTTAACATCTTCGTCTTCTACTTCATCACGTAAAAGGCCTAACATCCTATTTATTTTTGAAGACTTTGAACAATACTGAGCATCCGACATTTCAAGCCACATATAAAATACTTGGATTATTAGAAGAGATTACAATTAGTGGGATTTCGCTTTAAAAGAGCAGCATTATGTTGTTCCCCTAATAAAATGCAAGAACTTTTCAGTGTAATATTAATATTTTTCCATCCCCCAGATGCTTCAAGTCTTTGGACTCAGTATAAGGACGATTTTTCAGACGATATTCGGTGACAATACTATGTATAACACCTAGAGAATAATATAAAAAACAATGAACTTATAACGTCACAGAATTTTAAGTGAATGTTTAAACCGTGCAAAGTCCGAGGCACAGCCATATCTATTGCGACCCACCGCCACCGTCGTTTCTTTATCGCGTCGTCGGCGTGCATCGCAAGGCATTGTACATTATTGTTAAATTATTACTATCAAATTTAATTGCCCCTCTGTCATCAATAACGAACCGACGGACTCCACCAACGACAATCGCCGACTTGAACTTTTTGTATAGTATGAAGAAAATCAAAAGTTTCACAATTTATATTATTATTATTAAAATTTTTTGACTGTGTCTTCAATCAACGTCATGGTCGGCTGAAGACAACACGATAGGCCCTTGGCGGGCGCAAAAAGCCAAAAACACCAACGGGTATTGATATCAAACATACTGGCCTTCCTTCTGATTTTATTTTGGACTCGTACCAATACTCATGTTTTTTTTTATTTTTATTTAATTTTTTTTTTTCATTTCATATCTCGTACATTGGCATTTTAAATAATAGCATCCAGCCATTCCATATCTTTTTCTTTCTAATCTTACCATCCCAATGCTGACCGACTTTATTATTATTATTTTAACTCGGGCGTGCCCAAGGTGATCCACCTGAGCCTGGAGCTCTACCACCCGAGCATTCGACGGGACCATAGACAAGCCTGGTCAGTATTCATTATTTCTATCCAAATTTTTCTATTTTATTCATTCCTATTATTATTATTTTTACTATTATTATTATTAGAATACTAAATGAGTTGTCAAGACCAATATACCTCCGCTTAATACCATTAAATTTCTGTTTTATTAACAACATTTTTTTTTTATCTAATCCAAAGCCTATGGGCTCAGTCGACATATCATGCTGCTCGGCTCATAGGTTATTGGCCGAGTGTTCCCCTAGGCCAATGGGTACTTAGTAAGCACGTTTGGAGCCGAAAGGTTACAAACTTTATAATAAATTTTTGGTACTAATTGAAGACTTTGTTTTGAATCTAGGTGGAAATAACTTGGAAGAAATTGATTTGTCAACTCCTACAAGAGCAGGTGGACTATTAGAAAATAGAGAATATATAAAAGAAACAAGCTATAATTTAAATGCTTTACACGAAATCGATTTGCAAAATAAATCCTCTTTGACTGAGGAACGGTGGTTTATTTACAAATAAATTTTAATAAGTATCATATCAAATTTAGGAAAATGTAAAACCATCTTGATCAATTTTTTTTGAAGAAACTTTAAATTGTTCAGAAGAAAAATTAAAATATTTTTAATTTCTTTTATTCCAAAAAAAATATTGGTTAACCATCCGAATGTTTGTCAATTTAATAATATGGATTACTAATATATTTATTCTTATCGGATGTTTTAATATTTTTAATCTAATGTAAAGCTGCGTGCATACCTAATAAACATTAGAGGAAATATTGTTTATCAAACGTTTTTCGAACATTTTTTGAACGTTAGCCAAACATTTTAACATTTTATTAGTGACAATAAACGTTTGTTCATAATTTAGTTGTTCGTTATATGTTTTAACACGACAAGAGTCGTGTCCCAAAAGAAACTGAAATTCTCATATACTCGTAATTCAATGAAATTAATTTTCTTTTTTTTGACTACTTTTCGCTAATTTTGTGATTTAGTTGTCAGTATGTAATTTAATGCTATATGAATAGAAAATACCACTCTTCGTGTGTGGTACAATGCGCAGAATTATTTATTTAGATAAGTAAATTTAATATTATTTCAATAAATAACACTACCTACTATTGCCACTATTCATACAGTTGTTATGAAAATGTTCAATGTGTGTTATTGAATGGTCTTTTTGTTACAAATACCAAAATAACCGACATAATTAAACGAATTATTGAGAAAACGACGTTTGTTTATCTTTTTTTTTTTTTTATGTGTGAAATTGAAAGCCTGAAGATTAGGTTAGAGAAAAACCAACAAATTTACAAAAATTTTACACTTTTGTTGTCTTAACCGAAAAAAAAAGAAAAATTAAACGCTTGTAAAATTAAAATTACTTGGAGATAATTAGTTTCCGTTTTACAGTAAAATATTAGTGATACATTCTCTGTTTTTGACTTTAAAACAATTTGTTTACCTTGTATTACGAATATAAAAGTTTTCAGCACTGCAGTAAATCAGATTTTAATATTGAATTTCAATACCATTTTTCGTAGAACGTCCGGAGAATTTTTTCCACTCCCAAATAATCGTGTTTAACAAATGGGATGTAGGAAAGTATTTTTTACAGTTTTTCAGAATGTTGCACAGTACGCCCGATGATTATTATAAATGCATGACGTTGTTTTTTTTAAACACATGTATTTCTGTTGAACATATATTATTGGACGGTTATTGCGTAAAGTCGCGGGAATGATATAATTGCGAAACGTTATTCGTTTGATCCGTTATTTATAATTCGTCACGCGAGCGAATAATAGTAAATTGCGATTTTTTTCGATGCGCAAACATGAAATACTCAAGTAGATTCATCTAGTGTGGTCCTTTGACATTCAAAAGAATTTCAAAGCTTTATTTGGAAACAGAATTGCAACGATCCAAATATATCGACGATATACACTTAGACCAAGACTAGATTTATTGCGACAAAAGTGTTTTTTCAGAGTGTTTTATTATTTCAGTTTATTATTATGCAATACATATAATACGCACATATACAGACAGAAACTTTATTTGTGCTGTTTCCGGTTCGGACGGTTTAACGAACTATTCAAGCACCCTGTGTATACACTACACCTGTAATATACAATAATATTTATGGTCGGACGAATAAAAGTGGAAAAAAAAACATGTATACAACTTGTGTTTTATTGTTTGTACGCATCATGTTTTATCGGTATTAAAAATATAAAACACGTCGTTTCGTTGTTACTTTGGTGTACATAATTGCTTCTACTCGTTTAACGCCCGAGACGACGAAACGAACAATTTCGAATGTTTTATCGATCACCTCGACCGATCCGAAAACGACAACCAAACCTAATAAGTTTAGTGTAAAACCGATTTAAGTAACATTTTACGACTGAGTGACATACAATGTTGACGGGATGACTTACAGTTAAAGCTTTCGATCGCGCACTAACGCTAATATTATATTTAATTTATAAATTAATTTATAAACCATGGCCCTGGTGATAGTTTTGCTGCTGACCTCCTTATACCCTCCAGCGGCCTTTCCGTCTTCATACTTTTTTTGGTTCTCTAGTTTCCACCAGCAAGGTGTAGAAGTCGATCAATTTTTCGTAGGTTTTACGATGGTCTCCGTCGGTCCCATCATTCGTATCAAGACTGGCTGCCTCTGCATGTTATGCATCTTCTTTTTGAGAGTATCAGTAACATCTCTGGTGGTTTTTCCGATCCTTTTTCCGTTGCTGACTCGAGTTGCAGATTGGATATTTTATACCCGATATACCTGGTGGAGAAAATCTTCTTTTCTTTCGACCAAGGTGTCATTATCTGATGGGGTAAATCTCATGTTTAGAAAAGGACCTAGCGTCAACTCCGGTGTCAATAAGTCTTCTGCAGCTATGGCTGAATAACTTATAAAAAAAAAAAAAAACCATATTATTGTACTAACGATGATTCTATGGTATATTTTGAAATGGGCGGTATTGGAGTTGTTAAACATTGAACTTTCTAAATTTCAAATTAATATTGTCTACACGCGATGGTTTATTTGCCGAGCATGATCACGTGATAACTTGTCCCCAGGTTACCGTTACCGTCACTTACTACATCCGTACACTAGGTATATTATAATCATGAATGCCACGTTTTGCATATATCAACGCAAATTCTGTGTACGTAGAACTATTTATAAACACGTATCTGTTTATAAATGTTTGATTAGGACATGTGATTAACGCAATGGCTTTCGACGAATAAAGTTTACAGTTGTACCAGTCGTGTTTCAAATGTGAAAACACATCCATTTGATAATCTTCTGTTCCGTTTATTATTTACGATTTACGACGGCTTTAGAATATAATACCTTCTGATGTATATTTTATTAAAATTTTACTTTACCTCATAGACGTGCGTAATAATAGTAATATTAAATGCAACGTTTGGCGGAGAAAAATGCGAAAAAAATATAATAATAGCAAGGTAAGTTGAAGGCGGGGAGGATTGTACAAAGATTATATATAATCTTTTAACAATCCTTCCCGCTCGGTACACTGTACTGTTCTTTTATGGTTTTAGAGATCAAAAAACCATATAAAATAATATTTAACATGTGTCCAATGTTATTATCTACGACGAATATTTTCTGAATACAGTAATACTACCTCCGCTAATTTATGATATCCGAAGAATCGAATGTGTTTTAATGATTTATTCAAAATTCTTTTTGGAGAACTATAAATCTTTACTACATGTGTATGAGTAAATTATAATATATAATATTATGTGTGATTGTCGCTAAAACATAATGTCGCATACAAACAAAGACTTTAAAAACAAGTTATGTTATGATTTCTTTATGCGTCTGCCTCCATTGACATTATCACGTTTGTGACTGTTCGTATGAAATTACATCTCCGAAATGATTTTATACATTTTTTTTCGCTCGGAACAGGGCTAAACGCATGCGCAGATCCGAACACGTAATTGATAATGCGATTATGAGAACGTCAGTTTTGTGCTCTAAAGAAGTTAAAAAATCACACATATAAATTCGATTCATCGTGTTTTTGGTAGTATAAAAATATAATGTGCTGGGTACTAGTCACAGTGTTAGCAGGTAATTAATCACATTAATGAAAAAGGAAAATTAATCTTGTCCAATCAATTACCTAATTGCTTTGCTGTAATGCGTTTAATGAAGGCAAAATAAAAAAAAAATTACAATAAACATTTTCCAACAGGTAATTTTATCATTTTTTTTCGAAAGCTTTTTTGCCGTTTTAAAACGTTTCCGTTCCAAGTATACGACTTTACTATACCTACATGATATATGTGTGTATTGAATAGAGACACTTTTAGTAGCCGGTCAACTTTTTGTCAGACTTTTTTTATTTCTCACACGCTAGTAACCAGTTATATTTTATTTACTTCAACAAATGTTTCAATTCTTTTGTACGTCTTGTACCTATATCACATCTAATATAATGGATACAAAATTTGGTTTGTAGTTTTATCAATTTTCATTTAACATAAAAACGTTTTAGGGTAAAAAAAATATTATACATATACAGTATGTACCAATGGTTGATAATAGTGCTTTAAGTATGAAAACATTATGTTATTCGATGAGACATTTTTGATGAATTAAATCGGACAATATTTCCATATTATACGTGTTTATTATATTAAAACAATAAAATACAGAGTAGTCTGGAAAACAAACGAATAAGAGATCAAATATTTATGAATATATAAAGTTAAATTTTGATTGTGTTCATCATTAATATATTAAATTATGTAAAAATAATGACTATATTTATCTATAACGTTTTGTTATTAAAATATAGTATTCTCCTCGGTAGAGTTTAACGTTGATTTTAGTTTTTAAAAAATAATTAGTTATGGTTATTTCTTTTATTCTAATACTTGAACATTTTAATAAAAGTACGTTAAGAAAATAACGATAACAAGTTTTTAATATATAAGTATATATTAATCTAACAATAGTGAGGGAATGGTAAACACGTCTTTGTTTGGGTTGAAAATACATTACGGATACTACATCAAAAAATAATTTACACTTAAAACCTGTAATACGCTATAAAAAAGATTATGCGCCGTATTTACTTAAAAACAATGTCAGTGAATAATATAAGAACTCAATCGTTATAGGCAATCTACTGAAATTAGTAATCAATTTTTATTATTTGGCTTTCTTTCATAAAAACTTTGTTTTTGTGTTGTATCCAAAAATATATACCATATAATTGTGTTACGTTTAGGATCAGATATTTCTTCTAAAAAATATATTTTCATATAATCGGACGTTATAATATTAATTCATAGTTTCGAATATTTACCTTATAATATATTCATGGAAAGAGTTTTTATTATTTTTTACTATACGTTTTTATTGTTATTACGATATTGAAAGTAATTGTACTCGATTGGAGGTTTCTTTTTATTTTATTTAGATATTCGTCTCGAAAGTCAACATAAGGGAATAAAAGTACTCACAACGATTTTTAAATATTCTGGTTGTTGTTATTGAATGACCTGTTATATATATATATAGACGAATTTCAAAATGTCAACTAACTTAAATATGAAGTCTATAAAAAAGCGCTGATAATAGTGATTTTGTTCCTATGCGGGTGCTTACGAAAACGTTTTGTGCTTGCACCCGGGATAATTTCGCGTTAACAGTGCGCAGTTGAAGGGTTTCTTTTTATTATTATTAGTACCTATGTCCTTTCT
Source organism: Sipha flava (assembly GCF_003268045.1). NCBI lineage: Eukaryota > Metazoa > Arthropoda > Insecta > Hemiptera > Aphididae > Sipha > Sipha flava. The sequence goes on from NW_020272889.1 coordinate 732,293, forward strand.
TATTTTTTACCGATGGGTACGTTTTGTTGATATTTTAGCAGAACAAAACCGTTAGTCTTACCAGTGTTAAGTTTTACACGATAATATAACAATTAGTATTAATTTTCAGTTTTTTTGTGTCAACCACGTGAAAACCACTCGCAAATTTTACGTCCAAATATTATAATGTAGTATTATTTTTAAATGCTTTCTATAGTTTTCATTATTCAGCTCTTGTTAGCCTATATCATGTTCTACCTGCAATACCCGTAATAATTGTTATTCATTGTTTTAATTCTATTTGTTTTTTGGACCGATAAATCCTTAAAACTTTTACAATATTATGTTCACTGACCCATTGCTGTTATTGTAATAGTGTTTTTCACGCAAAACCGTAATCTCGGCTCTGGACAAGCGAACACTGAAGGCATGCCCAAGGTTGTTCAAGTTTTAATAATAAATTACATGCAAACGTTAACGAAAATTCCTAAAATCACATAACAGGTCAATATTATGCATACTTGTCCACGTGTAATCCGATGTGTACAGAGCTTTGTACAGTGATTCAGCGGAAGCTGAAGCAACAGCTTTAGTAAATATGAATTAAATGTTATTGTATTTAGCCACTAATACATATTTTTTTATTGCTAATAGTTAAAGAACCTAAATAGTCGAATTTTAACCTATCTAATGGTTTATTTGATAATTGTATAGGTTATAATTGACCTATTGGTTTGCTTTCTGATTTTTTATTTATTTGGCATTTATGGTACATTTTTATAAATTCAGAAATATCTTTAACCAAATTTTCCCAATAATATTTATTTTGTATTTTATGAATTGTTCTTGTTATACCTGTATGACCTCCGGTAGGTGATTCGTGATATGATTTTAATATTTTATTGATTAAAGATTTTGGAATTACTAAAATTGGTACGAAATTTTTAGATGGGATAAATTTTTTTGAAATATAGATTTGTATTTAATAGTATAAATCTTCGTGTTTTTTCTTTTTATGTTTTTAGGAATATTTTTATTATTTGGTTCTATTATTGCTTTAATTATATCAGAGCAAAAATTGTCTTTATTTTGTTCATTTTTTATATTATCTAAATTTAAATTTATTGGTGTATGTTCATCTTCAACTATTACATCATTTTTATTAATTGCATTTCTAGATAAGGCATCTGCTATTACATTTTCTTTAACTTTTTTGTAAACTATATTAAAATTGAAATCTAATAATATAAGTGTTAGTCTAGCTATTCGAGCAGAAGAAAATTTTAAATTTTTGTAGTATTGGAAGACTTATGTTATCGCAGAAAATGGTAAAATTTCTTCCCTAAAATATTCACGAAAATAAGTTATCCCAAAACATAAACCTAAAAGTTCTAGGGTAGTTGATGAATATGTGTTTTCATTGTCCAGTCATTTACGCGATGCATACCCTATTGGATGTATCTATTATTATCATCTGGTTGTTCAATATATGCTCCCAATCCCATTATTGAAGCATCTGTAGTTAGAAAAAACATGTTTATCGTCATTAAAATATTTCAAGAGTGGTTCAGAAATTAAATAATTTTTTAATTTTTGAAAAGATTCTTCTGTTTTATTTTCCAATCTATTTTTTAATCCTTATGGAACCGAAGTAAACTGTAATACAATACTATCACCAGCTTTTCTACTGGGAGGCGAATGGTTTGGAGTATCACCGACACTCAAAGAGATAAAAGAACCTATCATTTTAAAGCCATCAACCATATGGACCTGGACCTATAAAAGCCCAAAAATCTCATGGTAGCTGGAATATATAGCCATGAAATAATGAATGCACTACAAAAACATCTTTTATTCCCTCAAGAGATTGAAGCTGCCCAAAAAAATATTGCCAGACAATCATTAGGATATACCTACACAGATAAAGGCCTCAGATTACAATGCCTTATAGATGAAAACACCATTGGACAAATGGTAGAAAATAAATTACAAAAAATGTGGGGATGATATAGGGCACTTGAAAACCTCGTCCCCGGCTTATTAGGAATATTCATTATTACAAAAATATTAGTTAATCTATTAAACACCGGACTAAACATATCCCTACTTTACCAAACATTTGGATGGAGTCTAAAAAATGCTAGCTAGTATCTTCTCTAACTTGACCCAATTTATCATGCATAAACAACATGAAAATAAATTCAAAGAAAACACAAATGATAACAAAAGTCATTAGTCCACCCGTTTACGGATGCTGCCTTATTGTACTTTTTTAGGAAAGTATCAATATTTTCGGATATGGATCCTGAAAATCTTCCTGGGTCAAAATATGGTTTTTTTACTGTTCATTCTGTTTATTTTACCGTCATTAATAATTGGAGCAAAATTATGTTCCTCAAAAGCGGAGAAATCTGCATCTAGAGATTCTCCGTTAATGTATTTTAGTAGTCAATTTTTTTTATTCGGGAACAAGACCTGTGTCTATTAGGCCTCTTTTATGCAATTCAGAAATTAACTGTGGTTTGTTCAATTTGTAAACTCCGGTTGCTAATAAAATACAAACTGTATTGTCTGGAATATTTACGTCCTTATTTTTTTAAGCTATTGTTATTCATTTATTTTTTTAAATACATTTTTTATGAAAATGTCGTATTATTATTTTTTTTTTTTGTTATCTATTTAATTGTTAGTTATATCTTTATAAGTAATTAATTGTTTTTAATTAATTTTAAAAATGTTTCATTTTTTTTTTAAGCAACGTTCTCTGGTTGTTAAAACAATTTTGTATATTTATTATTAGTTAAATATGGACAATTTTATTCTTCAATTTTTTTAAAAATTTATTAAAAATAATCTGATCAGGATTGTTTTAGCGAAATATCTAGGTTTTATTTAAATATTTTTATAAATGAAAGTCACTTTTGTTGGGCGCCGCTTTGCGATGAATTAAAAATATGCATATTCGTTGTTATTAATAAAACTTCACCTTGTAATAATATATAAACTGAGTTGATATAGTAAAATATTTTAATGAATAATAATTAATATGATTTTGAATGTCAACTTTCTTTATCTTTTATTATAAATTAAAGTATATAAATATTACGATTGATTGGGGTTGAGAGTTTATATTTATTAATAAAGGTTTTAATGTGGTTTATAATGTACCCAAGTCTGCGTGTCTTTATCAACTTATTGTTGATGATGATTTTTACTGTTGAAATCGTGTGAGTATGTATTAATATAATTTCTTATCTGGTTGATGCTGTTTGATTTGAATCGATAATTTAAATTGAAAAGAGAGTATTGATGATGTTATTTTTCTTAGAATAATATAAACATGATTTAGATGTAAGTAAAAAGCAAGTTAAATAATTCACAACAAGAGATAAAATTTGAATAAATTATTTAAGTTAATAATCGCTTTATAATTTTGGTAACGAAATAAGACGGTGCGTGTGATACTGTATGAGACAGTTTTGACTAATGTGAACAGACTGATCTGAATATCGAAATGGGAGTTCTATTATAGTATTGACCATTAATACCTTCTCGTTCCATAATAAATTTTTGATGTTTATTTCGCATAGATACATATGTATAATCAAAACATATTTTTATAAAATTAATGACGTTTATACATTTATATATATATATATTTGGTTATTACTTATTAATAGTTTTTGTACATATTGAACAATATCAGGGATACATGGGTACAGATATTTATTATGTTATAATAGTGTTTTTTAGATATTATATTGTCATTTGATTTTATGGTGAATATGAATGTTGTTATGTATAATTTTGGGTAGTATAATGAGTACATGGGTACAGGTATTTACTGTGGTTTTTTTTTTGGTAATGACATATTTAATTATAATATCATGAACCTGTGTAGGCGTAATGATGTAGATATCATTACAGTGTGTTATATAATTCATCAATGGTACATCCACGGTGAAAAAAAAAGATGCGTCGGCGTTTCGTAATCCGATCGGGTTTTATTTTTCAATCTAATTCGTAAACAACACTCCAACAACGGGAATCGCGTAATACGTTCACCGTGTCGATGTTCTAACCAGTATCGTATTTCCAACCGGATCGATCGGTTATTATGTATGTACATGTGTACAGGCGATGTATATGAACTTGAGGGGGGTGCGCTGGCTTTATAAAAACAAAAATAAAATTTAATAGAAATAATGGAGACTATAATTTTATTGCTATCGGATTTTCCAGTACTTTGGGATCGTCGAAAAAAAAAAACCAAAATGATTTTCGTACAATTCGAAAAAATATTTCTACGTATTCGAATTGAATAATTCAAACGTTATTTAGAAATTACCGTATTTACTATGCACGGTGCACCCCTGACGAAATTCCTGGCGGTGCGTATGTGTATAGTTTGTATACACTGGACGGTTCGCATAGGGTCACCGCTACTGTTTGATCGGTATTCACGTTACGTTGTGGAACCGTGTACTCGGTCATAAATCACCGAAACATTTTGGCTCGAATGTGTTTTCCTCTCGTACGTTTGAACGTATCGCGGTGGGTGTCCCACGAGAATAATGCGGCTATACCGATCACGATAACTTCGGTTATGATAACAACGGTAATGAATCGATATTATTGTCGTTGGACCAAAATGTTATTAAAATAATTACTTCAAAGATTGGCTGAATTCATCGACAAGGCTACGACCAACAGCAGCGACCAAAAAGTTATAAAAACACGGCAACATTTACGACATACCGGTTTTCGACCATATCGAATTTTCGTTTTCTTCGTCACACACAAAAAATTACAACTATAGAGGTATATGATTTTCACCGAATCACCATTTTTTACAAGTGGTATAGTTTTCAAATGATTTTTATTTTATTTTTTTTGTAACTATTCATATGAATTGAAATTCACGTTTTCTTAGCTTATTATTTTTTTTTTTTAATCGATAAAATAATTTTGGTTCGACAAAAAGTCTTGAAAATGTAACACAAAGTTTCACATATTGTACGATTGCCAGATTTATTCCTTAAACCGGGACATCATATTGAATGACCTTTTTTTTTGATAAAGCGCTCATATGGAAATAAAAATAAATATATCTTTTTATACTCGTACATTCAAATATTATTCTATTTTTTTTAATAAAATATACAATATTACATTTTTTCTCAGCTTCTATTAATTAAAACAATCTTAATGACTGGCCAGGATATGCTGTTAAAACCGGGATATTTGTATTGTCAAAAATTCATAACATTTTCAATCTTTATTTAAGGCTTCAATATTGGATATAAGATTCTCATATGATTTTTCTTGTAACTGAATAAAAAATTATTGGAAAATCTCAAAAAATGATTTATATCCGTTACAAATGTTAATGAAGTTGAATATTTCAACGAATCTCCATCAAACGGTATTAGTTAATTAATTAAAGATGTTGTATAAATTTGAATTGTCTTAATACATTTTTTATGTTTATAGAAGTTTGAATTTTTTAATTTTCTCAAATCCTAGATGCCTATTTTTGTATGAAATATTAAAAACATTTAATGTTCAACTTGTCTTAATAAGAAATTTTTTTCTTAAGTCACTCTACGTAACCCTACTTGACTGTTCTGCGTTTAGTACAAATTATATCGTTCTAAAATTATTCATTACAGTGTTAGCAAAAGTTTGCAAGTCCGTTCCGAGGATTTGTTAGTTGACCTCTCAGTTATATTGTTATTTCAACATTATCAAATTTATGTTGCGTGACCATTTCGATAATACTAACAAACGGTTAAGTACATGAATCTCGTTGATCCGTTTGACTATAGTGGGAGGGGGGAGGCGGTGGCGCTAAGTAACACACGTGTCATATGAGTATGTGTTATAAATCTATTTCCGTTCGTCGAAGGTTCAACCCTGGTTTTTGCACGTGTTAAGATGATGAATAGTAATCATTTTCTGTTTATAAGACATACGCACGACGGCAGTCCCCATACTCGAGCAAAAGTTCGGTGTGTAATTAATATAAATACGAAAATGCGATGATGACGATATGACACGTTGTCGGATGGTGAAGGGTGAAGACATCATCCGTTCAGCTCATACGGTATTTCGACGATGAGTATTTGAACAATTAACACGTGTTAAGGAAACTTTGGTCGCGCTTAAAATGTTTTCGAATGCGCTGATCGGATTATAATAAGCAGCACGTGTTGTATTCGAATAATATAACATGTTCGGCGACACGTGTAGGTGAGCCTCGTATAATACGTATAATGTGTACGAGATATTATGAAATATCGGACAATGTACACATTGCTCGGGCAATTCGGTCCAGTCCGGACGATTTGAACCTCGAAGATCAACAAATAATTACCATATGCAGAGCGTCTTGAAAAGCACGAACACTCGACTGTTTTATCGTAAATACCAAGGCTGGGCAAGTTAACGCTATTTTTAACTCAGTTAAGTCAAGTTAATTGAGTTCATGTTCGATTAAAGTAACAATTAAGTTAAAAATATCGTTAACTTAACTTAAATTAATAATCATTTTATTTGACTCTAGAGTAGAAAAATATACATTTCTTTATAAGGATTGTTTTTAAGCAGTCAAATGTCAAATTTATGGTAATTTACATACTGTTTTTTTTATTCATTTTTCATATAAATCACATATGATAAATATAATTTGAAAAGAGGATTCTTTTTAATATTCAATAACAGTATGAAAACTAAAAATAATTTTTGTAATATAGATTTACAGCCACTTTTCATGACAATTATAATGTAATTCATGGGTGGCATAGTTATTTTTACTTTATAGTCTGAAGACGGTTGGGTACTTTTCCCAGGACCGGTGGGATCCCAATTAATAGTTAACACCAAACTAAATATTATGGTCTCATCTAAAAATTCTTCAAAATTTTTATTTTTATATTTTTCTAAATTCCATGAACTTTTCATCAAATGCGGTATTTTACAAAAATATTTTAAAAATATTTTTCTAGTCTTGAAAATCAAAATTCACTTAATTGGCATAAATGAAAAAAATAGTACGTTAATTTCAAGTTGATTTGTAAGAAAATGAGTTATGTTAATATGTTAAGTTAATTTATCAGTAATGAAATAGTTAAGTTAATAAGTTAAACTAACTTAACTTATAACTTATTAACTCATTAATTCTCAGGATTGGTAAATACCAATCGTTGATCATGTATTGTTATCTTATTGTATTGGCATATATCTATTACTTTTAAAGATGCGATATGATATAAACAACAAGTATAACATGGAATAATATAAACAGTGAATAAGAAATATTGTATTGATATTTTATACTTTGTTCTGTATTACAATAAAATTATAAGAAATTTCTAGTAAATCATTTTATCGTACATTATTATAAGTTTAACAATTGTTTATTTCCATTCGAGGTTGAATTGCCCGGACGAGACCAAATTTCCCGAGCAATGTGTACATTTCCTGGTGTTCCGTATTGCTCGTAACATACAAATATACATTTAAACGCCTGTATTGTAACGTAAACTGCGGTCGGATCGTAGAGTAAAACATTTAACGCCAAGTCAGTTATGTTTTACGTCTCGACTTGTGCTCTACAAACACACGATGTACTGTACACTCGCTCTGCCGTTAGCTTATTCACGTAACTTGGGCACCCCCAGGATTCCGCGATAGAATTCAGAGTTTAAAAAAATATCAAGCAACCAAACTCGGATGAGAGAGTGTACGGAACAGAGATGTTTCGCTGGTGAAGTTCGAAAATCAATGCATAACTAATATTAGTGTAACTTGTAAATAGTTTTGATTCAGTATTGTAAAATTAGATGTGAGATCGGTGTACGTAAAGATTTATTCGAAATAAACGTTTCAAATTAATCTTTTATTACGAAATATTTTCCGAGAAAAAATGTGATGCGAAAAGGTATGTAAATCAACGTAGATCATAAAAGCGGATCCCCGGTCCAACTTAACTTCTGGTTAGGGGCTCGTGGCTTCATCCTAATTAAGAAACACCGGTTTATAAAATATATAAATTATATTATAATAATACATACGAATCATATCGTTTGGCGTCTTCGTCGGTTTGCTCGGTACTAATATTATGTGATAGCTCATGTTTCAAAAATGCTTAGGAGCAGCTGGTGAGTTTACTTGTCTGAGTTATGTTTGCTTTACTAACACCGAGATCCTTTGCGTAATAAAAAATCGAATAAGATACCCTATTGTAATGCACTGCAATTATATTACTGCTTTAAAATACTGAAATAAAAATTTAAAGTTTAACGTCATATGCACTACGGACAAACCTATGTGTATGTAATTACAAGTGAATATGCATTTCAAATCCAAAAAAAAACGATGATTAGAGATTAATTCTAATTCTAATTAATCATTAGAACATTAAAGTCTGAAATTTTTGCAGGTGTCAGTCAGCGAATGTTTGAGATCGGCGGCTGAATTTAATGAAAAAAAAAATGAACGTTTAAATTATATTTAAAAAATGTCAAAACTTCATAACGACCCGTGTATATGCGCTGAAATAAAAATAAAAACTGCAATTCGTAACCATTATGTAGCGGAACGATTCTCGCAGCAATTTACTTTTTCACAATCGCCAAGTTGTAAATATTGTATACCACGGAAAACCGACGACGGCTATGACGTACACATCCAATCAGTGCGAGATGAAATATTATATTTTACTTTCGCGGTAACAATAAACAACAACACTATCGTTTATAAATGTGAAAACCGCGTATACCACTTAGAAGTACACCGATATTCCGTACGCGCAGTACGCGAGTCATAAATATTTCGAAATTTAAAGTCGCCGTTGTCGTCCCGTTATTACGATTTTTTTTTCCCCGTAGCAGCAGGTGCCTTACAACTATTTCGTTTTTGAAAACATTACAAAAGTTTTCTAACTTTTTTTCTGCGATTTTCGAGACAAAACGTTATTAATCGGTCAGAACAAAAGACTTCATCCAAAGCTATTGTTTTCGTAAACCGCAATAATTTTATGCAATGTCCCTATATATTATATATTATACCTGCGAACGTAATGTAACACAACAATTACAATTACGTTTGATATGCTCAAACTCCGATCGATCATTATTTCACTGTTACGAATTGTAACTTACAATTATTAACCATAGTACTGAGTGTTGATGTGTTGCAGCCGTGATACTGCATCGCGTGTTTGCAACAGTTCAAAAAAGACAAAAGCTTGTATGTAATATAGAAAGCCGCGCGCGTCCCTTGTCGGAAGGTATCGGCATAATGATTGAATTACGTGACCAATGAATTAACGGAAACAAATAAATTTCTATCGACGCGACTGACGTTCGCGTTTCGAAAACGGTCGAACAGCGCATTTCCCCCGATAACCGAATAATTTACTATTCCAAAAAGTCCTGTCAAACACCAGTGAAAGAATAATTCATAAAGTTGAATACTTTGATGGCAAACACCGAACTCGCGGAAAAGCAAAGCACCAATCTAAAACTTTGACAAATTCAATTTGAGTTAATTTAAGTTCTCTAAATGTCAAAGCGTTCATATATTTACGAAAATCTAATTTGTCTTACGACAACAGGTACGGTAACTGTAAGATGTGCAGCTAAAAAAGATAATACAATAGTATCACTTTTCGATTTTTCATAACAATATAAACCGTCATCTCTTGGAAAACAATTGGCCTAAAACCCAAGCACATATCTATATTTCTCACATTTCAAGTATTACAATTTCGCTCGATTGTGTACGGCTAATGTGGCATTTCGATCCTTTTAATAGAAATCCTTTTAGTTCCTTTAATAACCCCCGTGCGTTCGTCGTAGTTCAAGGAAACTAAGGTTTTATTAAATAATAAATTCGACGAAAACACTCCGTTTGAGGTGACCATTTGGGTATTTGACCTTTTTATGGAAATTCATAAGCTTCTCGCATATCCAAATATAACTTAAAGGATTTGTTACCGACCAAGTGACAAAAACTTCCATTCGTTCTGTCTACACAAATATATTACCTGAAACAAAATACATACAATGTCGTCGGCAACACAGCGCGATAGCCGTTAAACTTGTAATAATAAAAAAAACCACGTTGGTGAAAACAATAGCATAATAAAACACAATTCAAATCGTATATGAAACCGCGTAAAAATACATATAATACGAAAAGATGTAACTTTTAATTCTTATGTTTGATTACGAATATCGTCACGTCCTGATTATAATTAAGTGAAAAAACCACTATTAACAGTTATATATGTTTTACCAGCTAAATTCTTTCCAGTTCATATAGTTTTTTTTTTTTTTTTTAATTCTCAGAATAGATTCGAAAAGAAAAACATGTGACACACGATTTATGCCCTTTGTTGTCAATTATTTCAACATAAACGTGTATTCTATATATATATAGTTGAGCGTCAACTCAAACATCGTAAGGACTTACGATGGAAATCATTAAAATTATAGCAAACGGGAAGCATACATGATGAATAATAGTTGGGCACAACATTTGAGTGCAGTAAAAAAAATAAAAGTGTGCACTACACTTTACGACTGTCATAATTACATATCAACTAGATCGTGGTCTAACTCAAAATCTAAAAAAAAAAAAAATTACTTGAATATTTTATCGAATTTCTTAACTTTTATGGTATAATTCAAGCCTGGGAATTAACAAGTTATTAAGTTAAAAGTTAAGATAAAAGTTAAGTTAATTTAACTCATTTCCTTACAAATGTATAAAATAAAGTATAACAATATAAAATATGGCACTGATGGTATCGTTCATTAGCAGGACATGTAGATAACACGTTTTAGCGGAGATGTGTACTGCGCTGGACCGCGTGAATTGCCGCACATATACGCTGCACGTGTGCTACGACCGCTGATGAGATGTTAAATAGATTTTAAATATTTAATAGATTAGAAGGAGCGTGAGCACTGATTCACAAATCGTGTTGAACTTGATATATGTGGGTGGTTCGTGTTGAAAAAACTGGTCATTTCCCAAGTGCCCTTTGCGTTCGACTTTTTTAATTGAAAATATTGCAACTCTTGATGCGAATCGTAACGATCAATAAAACGTTTACGCAAGAGAAAACGCCACTATTTTACGGCCTATATAATACCATAACCAGTGACGTGCGCAGGATTTTTAAATGGGGTAGGGTTCCATTAAGTAGAAGGGACGGATTACTATAGGGCTCTAATCATTAAAAAGCACAAAAAAAAAAAGTCATTAGGAAATAATAGGTCTTAAGCAATAATCAGCTACTAATGAGGCAGTATACAAGTATAATGGTGAAGTTGTGAAAATAATATGTATTATATATTTATTTGATAATGACATAAAAAAAAGTCACACTTTTAATTATACCTATACCAAAAAGTTATGTTATATTTATATAATGATTTAAAAAAAAAAATCAGTCTTGAATATAATTATAACAATATTATATTATATTATATACAAAATAAAAAAATTAATCTACAATTCAATTTTCTGATCTTTAGATAATAAAAAGCTTAAATTATTGTCATGTGTAACTTAATTTTTCTTGATTAATGCATATTTTGAAGCGCCCAACCATTTAATCTCTTATCTCATGATATTTTCCTAAGGTACGTTTTTAAACACTTTAAAATAAAAAACGATCTTTCTTCTGGCGCTGTAGTTATAGGGAGGGTAATAATAGATTTTTATAGTTTATAATAGTTAGGAAAACATTTTCATCATACCGAAGAAAAGTTTCAATTGTATTTTCAGTTTTGAGACACGTACACTATTTTCTCCATCGTTTCAACACTCCTATAGCTCCAAGTTCAGTAGCCCTAATATCGGCGGTAGATATATGTCCTAACCAAGGTTATTATTTAATTTTTTCCATAGTTTAAAACCAATGAACTTAGTTTCTCTGTTAGAAGACAACCTAAGTTTTTTAATAATTTATTTGTTTAAAGAGTCTATCATTTAGTTGTGTTAAAAAAACTATCTAGAAAAGGTACAAAAACTGTTGATCCAACCTAATTTTCTAGGTCTGTGTAATCTACCTACTGCCGTGGTTAAATCAGTTACCTAACTGGACATTAGCAGCTAATAGACTAGACTGTCACTCTGTTACACTGGTACAGACTATTTAGCAAGTTTACGGTCGCGTTGTGGCGAGATCGCGAAAGCTATTTAATAAATAATAACTATTATGTTCGATAACTTTAACGATTTATGATATCAAACAATCGTATCAATATAATTTATAATACAATGTTCTTGGTCCGAATGAGGAGGATTTAACCACCCCTCCTGAGCACGTCACTGACCATAACCGTTAAATCGTAGTATGCCCCGTACGGGGTGCGTTCGTTTGAAAAAAAAATATCACGAATGATAACAATACCGTTATTTTGTATGCGTATCGCAAAACGCTAAGACCCAAACACTGCTTTTAACGAGCTTATGATATGAGAAGATCAAAACGCTATCGGTTTCGACAGGCAGACTCAACACCACGTAGCGATTACCGGTGACTACTAGTTGCACGCCACGGTAAAAAATTCTTCCGAATCGCGGCTCGAGATTTTTTCGGGATACGTAAGAATTGCGACCAGAGTCAATGTTTAGGAAGGGGGGCTGGTAACATAAATCGGTCAAGCTATCAAAAACTGTGTTAAAATAATCAAAATCAATACGTTATTACGGTCGAAGCCTGCACACCTTATGAACGCCGTCCGCGTTTTTCGTTCTCATCGAATAATCGAACACGGAACGATAGTATCACACAGGTACGACGGATACGGCAATCATGAATCGAGCCGTAATCCGAATAATAAAAAAAACCCCGGGCCGCAACTCGGTGCCGTTCCCGTAGACGCTTTCCGGAGTTCGTCCGGTACGCGATTGCTGAAGACCCGTGTAAAAAACGAAATCGTCCCGGTCGCGCTCAGAGTGTCACGCCGCGAAGGAACGGTTCGTCGACACCTCACGCGCAGAAGGTTGCGGCTGGCAAAACGGAACGGTTAATGATCCTCGGAAATGTCCTTTTCCCCCCGCAACGGGTGGAAGGGGAGGGGTTGTTCTCCAGACGAGGGCCTGCGCGCAGGGAAAATGTCACCGGCGACGGGCTGAAACGTAATTGCGATACGGTCGTGTGCTCGTACGACCCGTCCGCGGGGAGAAAAAAAACCGAAGAACGGCGGGTCAGCGTCGGCCGTTTATCCGTTACTGCGAAACCGAAAGAATCCGCGCGCGAACGTATCACGACCATTGCAATCAACGTCGTGTTAGCGGAAACTCTGGATAGCGGACGCCCTCCAGGAGCAGTGCCACTTTAAGCTATGTAGCTGCCCCGGAGCAAATTAAAACATGCTGCCCTTAAGTAAAATCACAATTCAAAATTATACGCACTAATCTATTAGTTAAAGTTAGTAGCAAATCGACGGATAGGATAGAAGTGTACTATGCAAGAGCAATAAATTTACGAATCACTTATTATGTATGTTTCAAATAGCACATTATTATTTATGTTTAAATTTTATAATTATTACCTATACCTCATATAGAAATGTAAATGTAATGTTTACACTTCTGGTGATCATAACAAAGGCCAGGAGATATTGAAAGTTCCTGTTTTCTCTCTTGTATCGCGCTATTCAGCGCTTAAAATTGGACTAAGTTGGCTGACTGATGTCAGTAAAGTCTCATCGCTTTTATAGAGATGAAAATGTTTTCACCTGGTTTGCTAATAGCGTCGTTGCCTGGAAAATTAAAAAATAACAATTTTAATTTAACTTAAATGGGCTTTCTAACTTTACTACACCATTCGCAACCACCTGTTTCGCTACGGTGTTACGTCGTTACGGCACTGGTCCTTGTTTCTTTATATAGCTATCCGGAATTTAAAGATTTAGAGTAGTTTGACAACAACATTAATTATGTTATACGGTCCAAGTCCGACTGGTTAAATTTGCAAAAATGTATGCTTAATATATTTTAAGGTTTAAAATAGTTTTTTTTGTTTTTTTTTTTTTTTGAGATCCTTACCAACATTAATCAGTTTATTATCCGGAATTAGGTAAATAATACACAGCATAATAGTATAAATAGAATATGCTCGTAGAAATAAACTAAAAGAATGCACAAGTTATTTCGATGATCAGTTTAATCGTAAGAATGCGTACGTACTAGAACATTTTTTTTAAATTTCGCTAAGAATAATATACAGCGTAAAAAGTTATACAACACCGGAACGAGTGTACATAAAAATTTTTTTTTTAAGAAAACGAAAAAATAACTTAAAAGGAAAGAACGGCTACAGTTCCGCGTGATCCTCTTGGGACTGTGTTGAACATTTGAAACTATTTGACTACGAAAATTCCGACGAAGCCGATGATTAGTTTTGATTGGAAAACGATCGTTTGTATAATATTATGTTTACCATTTTAAGTTTATTTGTAGTTTGCGATGTGCCTACAATGGTGAACGCGCCAAGTTATATCGATCTCAAGAACTCACAACGTTGTAAAAAACAAACAAATTTCTTCAACTTTATTTTTCTCGACCAAACGAAATTTAATACTGCAATTATTTTACGAATTATTTTAGGTTAAATATTCTACACAAATTATGCAGAGTCCAATACTGTTTAAACAGTATTCATAATTAATTACCAAAATTCTACGATATTTCAAATACATCAATTATCTACCGTTTGGTTTACTGGAGTGGAATTTCTCTGTAGAATCTTTGAGCACTTCGATGATTGTAATACGTTAGTTAATGAAAATAAACGATATGAAAAGTTATAAATATAATGTGATTTTGCATCTATTGTTATGATTTGAAAAAACGGTATGTTTAAATATTAAATATGAACCTTATGCTATGCTAAGTCTATCAAATCTGAATTATCTATTTAAATATATCATACTACTTATATATTGATGTACTATCTAATATTATATGATGTATAATAACTTATTTTATTTTCAAACTCAAAAAAAATACAGATATATAACACTATGTATCATTAACAACGTATTTTCAAGTTTTATTAAATAATATTTTGTAGTCAATCAAATAATATTTCTCATTCAATCATAAAAAAGTGTTTGCGAGAAAATAACCTTATTTCAATATCAGCTTTGAAAAACGTTTATTCCAAATATTATAAATAAAACTGAGAGACGGTACAATGGAGACTTTCAAAATAACAGTATAAAAACGTTACGAATAATATTATAGTAAGATTTTGATATTAACTAAATGAAACAATAATTGTTTGAATAACACTGTTAAATTTATACGAATTCTTTTCAAATTTCAGAAGAATTGATAATTACACAAGCATCAATTTATTAAAATTTCTGGAAAAAAATGCTCCTACATGATCAACAGAAAATCTATCGGTACATCAATAGAGAAAAATAGTAATCCGCCAAAGGATTTAACACGAACAGACATAAATCGAACAAAAAGCGAAGATAGTTTACATAATTATTCAACATAGGTAACGTATCGGATAAGCCGACTTGATCCTAGGCTACGGTTAGAGCTGAACAAACGCGTTTAACAGCGCAACTGTTCGTCATTTTGTCATATCGGGTGGATTATCAAAATTATATTAACGAATTTATACAAAAATAATCTAAGAAATAATGAAATCCTCAAAAATCTATTAATTATTTAAAACAATTGAAAATTCAAAATGTATGTAAAGGATCGATTACAAGTAAAAACGGGCTATCTCTCCCGAACGATACATACTTATTTTCTACACGAAGTCGTTTTGCTAAAAATCTAAAATTACAATAACAAAATATCATGTAAAACGATTAGTGTTAATATAGTATACATTTATACATAAGCAGTTTAAATGCAAATTTCTTTAATAGTTTATAAAAATTATTGACAGTTAAAGTGACATACTTATAATATTTAATACTGTTCATTGCGTTTAAATTCATTAAAATATTTAAATATATTCGATTATTTAATACTCGTGTTTTAATTTAATACAATTATAATAATAAAACGTTTACTATTTAAACGATTTTTGATTTAACTGCTCCAGCACTTCACGATTCGCTATGTGAATTAATTTCCAATTTCATTCTAAAAGGAGAAATTTCATTATTGGCATTTAAAATGAATCCGTTGTCACGTTGTGAACATTCAGGAATAGAGTATATTAATATGATAATATTAGTACAAGTTTAATTAATATTATTTTACGTCAGATGAAGAATAACTTTTCGATTTGTACCATCTTGGCCGGAATTCAAGAACGTCAATAGATTATTTCAAACAATTTAATATACATTTTTAACGCTAAAAGTAAGGTTTAATAGCCAACTACGTAAATATCGAATTAAAAAAAAAAAAAAATATACAAATAATCTATGTATAAAAAATACTACCTAATACCACTTACAGGTAGTCAATATTTATCAAAACTACTGAACGTACGAACTTGAAATTTAGAATAGTGGTTCCTCTAATACTCTAAATGTACAATGAGAAAGGATTTTAAAAAAATAATACGTTTAAGTGGATTTTAATCCATGTTCAGTATCAAGATGTATATTTTTCAGTTATATGACCTTGTGCGGCAATAAAAGTTTGTCGTTCCGTTAAAATATTCACCGCAGTACATTTTCTCATCGCGATCTATTATATCACAATTTCGCATTAATATTGTTTACAACTTTTACTATTGTTGTTTGCATTTCTCGACAATAGATTGAATAATATTAAATTATTCGAAAAAAATAAAATAAATGGTATTGTTCTGATTATACAATTGGAAAACAGATTATTTTATCCAGTTTTGTCCCGTAGACTGACAACGGACCCCAGATGGTTAAGCATTTCTAACATTTCACTTACGTTATTTTGACTATGACAAGGGCACTTACATACATTATCGTTTCAAGTATATTATCATTAGTGAATAAGTGATTTTTTTCTACTTATATTCAGTTTTTATAGGACCAGTAAACATATTATTCTGGTTATATTATGTTAAAGTAGACCATAAAATAAAAAATTATAAAACGTAATATAAATTTCATTTATATTCATTGCTTGGTTTGGAATCTTCAGGTTCCAGATCATGGTTCAATTAAATATATGCAGGACATTTTTCTTCACCAGAAAATAAAATACACATTGATCAAATATCAAATCATGGATGCACGAAGTGATTAAAAGTTAAGTGAATCGTAATCAAACACTTTAGATCCGAAAAAGTTCCCTGCTATTCATCTGGCTATAGTTCTATACCGCTTCTGACATGCGATTTTCGAGTGCAAAATATGAACGAAATCGTTGATATACATTTTTTGCAGGCCAGATTCTCAGAAACATATCCTGTAGGCATGCACGTGATTACGCAACGATGGCTCGTACGTAACTGTCAGTTTGGACCGAGAAACAGTTCAAAAGTATTATAAAGAATCGTACCAGGAACGGGACGAGGCTATGACTGGATCAAGCATCATACCTAACGTGGACTCATATCTCTCAAATTGACGTAAACATTTTATTCCTATCGTACAGCTTAATAAATTAGATTATATTAATATTATGAACAGCGAACGCGTGTTATGAAAGTATAACTATAAGTATACATGCGTAAATCATTATTTTCACCACTGTCAACTCACGTCGAAACGATCACATTGTGCTGATGAAAACAAATAGAGCGTAAAGTCCTAGGGGGAAATCTACGAAATTTTTGACGAAGTCGTATAGCATTTCCCCTTTTCCTTAAACCAATCTCTAGACTCGACGATGTGTTGTGCGTGCGTGATTTTTATTTTTATATTTGTGTATTAGTACAGGTCCCGCGTTTTGACAAGCGAAACTGTGGTGCACATGTATAACTATTCTTTTATGAGTGTTATTGTTCTCATTATATTATCCTTAATCGTATCCGTGTAAAATTATTATTTCAGAACATCACGCGTTGCGTGTGCAGTCGCGTGAACGAACAAAAGATAGAAATCGGTCGTTTTTGTAATACGGGACGGGAGACGGGTCCTCGGAGAGATCCGGCACGTCGCATGAAGCCTGCGGGTGCGAATAAAACGGACGACAGGCGTAGGACGAGATGCAGGACGGGGAAAATGATTAGGGTTTCGACGGTCAGACCGGGTGATAGAGCAGGTTCACGCGGGGTATGTTGGTATATATATGGTATATAAAGATGGAGAAGGATGTATATGTACATATATAAGGTAAGGGTGACATTTTCACCCCGTTCTACGTATATAAATTAAGTCTCTGTGCGCAATTTATGTCTGGCTTTTCCGTTTTCTATATATTATTCGCCTGATATATTGCGGTACCAGCCACCAAAGGACGACCCCCTTTTAACGAGTGTGTGTGTGTGAGTGTGTGCGAGTGTGTGCGAACACGGCCGTCCAGTGAATATTACGTGTATATAATGGATATACGGGCGCGAGCGCCTGTGTATGTGTGTGTTACAAACTTTATATATATATGCAAATGGATCGGAGTTAAGCAGATGGGCGTGGCGTGAACGTGACTTCGCGCGCGGTCTCTAATAAATATGATATTATATTGTCATTGTCTACATCTCATGTGCACGTATGGATCTGTACTGTAGATTCACATATACATTATATGACGGGCGAAAACTTCGATGATAACGATTAAAACATAATACAATGTATTATTATGCATCGTCCGTTATAATTTTCCATCATACACTGTGGCTCGTCTTAATGCTTCAGCACGTTTCCACGTCGAAGATCAGGAGTGAATTATTAATCTTCTCGTAATGTCCGGGCGTTTCATAGAAAACATGTTATGTGCTTTTGGCGAGTTTCTTAGATCGAAGGTTCGATTGCTTAACCGAGCCCTGCGTACGTTGACGGCTTGAATCGATAATTAATAACAGTAATCAAAACCGATTCTTCTAGGCAATAGGAACGTTGGTGAGAATTCATAGTGGGCGGACGAGGATCAGTATAGTGTCGTAAGATAGTCTTAGGAACTGAAATCGGATCACATTTGAAATTAGTCAAAACCTTCAGAACATATGTAGCTGAGCTGTGTGAGATATTTATAAAAAAAAAAAACATAAAAACAAAAAATCAGTGGCAGCGCGTCGGATAAAAAAAAGAAGGATTAAAGATAATAGCCAGTAAACAATCGCTTGAAAAATATGACATTTTTTGAAAATTTATGATCGGGCTTCATATTGGTCCTAAATTTGGATGCCCAACAGTGTGAAAATGTTATTGAAAAATTGAAGCTTAACATCAATATTTTTTGGGTAAAAACCACTATTACCCTCCCCCTTCTGTGTACGCCATTGGAGCGGATATATAGATAATGTAACCTTTTTAAATATTATCCGCCCTACTAAATTTTTAGGGCTTCAACGCCACTGATTACATTTATAACCACACACGAAATGCATACACCATAAGCGTTGAACTTTTGTCGCGTACAACGTCCGATTTTGATTGTTTTGATCTTCCAATCCGAATTCACATGGCACTTGCAAATAGTACTCAACCATTTGCGGTTATTTGAAGAGAAAAAAAATTAATAATAAAAGCAAATTATTAACAATGCTCTATAGGTAAAGTGGTTATTTTAATGAATTTTTTTTAATTTATTCGTTTGGCCGTTTGAGCTACTTTGATTTCCGTTATATTATCACGTGAAAGCGCATGAGAACAATACGCATTCAACTTTTTTTTTTTTCAAAACTAATGTCTTAGCGTTTACGTACCACTCATATTATTTATTTATTTTTTGATGTTCCATCTTATACAACATACCAGGGGTGTGCGTATGTTAATCGACGTGTTATTTAATAATTAATACGGCCAATAAAGTTAAGACTATGGAAATGTGAACTGTTCAACAATGATTGGTATTATAGCGTAAGTAAAATTTAATAATTTATAGAATATGATATGGCAGTACATCGGCAAAAATTATTATATGATAATATTGAAATTCGTTTGATTGCTTTACAGTATATTAAGCCGTATACAAAAACCTTCGTCTGCCACTATCGGGCACTATACAGGAGCAGTGTTGGGAATGGATAACTAATAATTTATCTACATAAAGATGACTACACTAATTTTCATCTAGTAATAGGTAATGATAGTTATACTAAATGTTACCTAGATAAGGATAAATATAAGATAATTTCATGTTTAATTTTGAAAATATTCAGGATACAACAGCCCACAGATATTAGGTAAAAAACATACACAATTAAAAACATTTTAAAATAAATGTTATTTTTTAAACTTATTTCAAACATTATTTAACATAAATATAAAAAGTATTTTATTTTTTTTTTAAATAAATTTCATAAGAAGATGAGAAATCATTCTCTAACTTAATAATTAAAAAAAGCTTACATTTGAAAAATAAAATAACAATACATTTCATTGTTTTTTCATTGTTTACAATATAAAACTCCAGACTTACAATGAAAATTTAATTATATGGTATAATAATACATTTTACTAAATGTTTGTTTTCTTTGTAATAGACATACGATGTACAGAAAAATGTAAAAATGAAAATATAAAAATATTTTAAATTTTCAAATTTTTTTTTTAATCATTTTAAATAAATTATCAAGATAAATACTCAAATGAACTAGAATTTTATCTAAATAAGATAAAAGATAAATAATTTTTACTTAGATAACTTATCTAGATATTTCCTAACACAGTACAGGGGGCCAATTCTTGAAATCGTGATAAACTTTGTCGCATGTGATAAAATGTTTATCGCATGAAAATAAATATTTGGTATTCTTGAAAAGATATATAACTTTGGTCGAACGAAAAACATTTGACTGTTTGTCTACTGGGTATAAGTCAGTGACAAAGTTTAGTCGCATGATAATGTATGAAATTTGCCAACAATTTTCACATTATTGATTATACAAAAGAAATATTATTACCGATTCTCATCGATCATCAATTTGTCAATTTGTGTTTTAAAATTACTTTGTATTTCTACATATAATTTTCATATACATTCACTCAAACTTATTACCTATTAATTCACAATTTTCCTTCGCAATTATTACAGGCTTAGAGATTGTCGAAAAATTATCATCGTTAGCTTGGTAAAAAATTGTTTTTTCTAAATTACATGTATGCTAAATGTATATACTGACATGGTCAATAATTAAAATTTTTTTTATTAAAAATTGATTTTTTTTCTATACTGATAGTCATTAGTCGATATTATTATTATAACTATCATTAGCTCAGTCAATTTTTCATTTCGATTTCGAAAAAGTGCATTTTGTGAATTAATAGCTTGAGTGCATGTATATGCAAATTATAGAAAGTCTGTACTGTATACATTATTTTATATTGTACCTAAATTATTATATATAGTATATACACATATAGTTTGGTGCGCAATGGTGTTGTGATTTTATCAGACAAAAAGTGATCAAGGCGCAATCGTGTTGCAAATTTTTTGCGCAATCATGGTGTAATTAGTTGGATCAAAAAAAAGAAAAATTGCGCAATCGTTTATCACCGTTGGCTTATAGGGCTATAGCCACACCTGAGTTTTTTTTAGGTAAGTACTAGGTACTTAGGTAAAAAGGGCATATAATTTTTTTTTTTGGGAAAATCGAAATTTTTTTTATCGATTTTATCAAATTACAAAAAAATAAAAATTTCCAGAACTGGCGTTCATTGATAATCAGATTGTACATCAGTTCTTTTGATACATTTTTTTTCTACTTATTGATGTTTGAGATTAAAATCTAGATTTTGTATTGTTACCACAGCGGTTTATTCGATTACTTTGTCGCATTCGACAAGTGAAAAAATATTATCGATTTCAGTTCACAGGGCTCATACATATCGTTACGATAAAAGAGTCGAATTATTCAAATACGCGTTCGAAAACTGTACGAGTGTGCACTAACAGTAGGCAAACGCGATGTATCGATTTTATCGTTTTCAACACGATTTTAACGATTGTTTTGCGGACGCTTTTTGCAGAGAGAAAAAATAACGTGCGTTCAATACGAAATGAAATAAGTAGGCTACATGAGATATGCGTTGAAAATAACTAATCATCGCTGGAAATGTCTACAAATTTCCAGACATTGTTGCGAAGATGGGTGGTCGGGTATTTTGATTTGTATTTAAAAAAAAAAAAAATCGTCCATCGATTTCAAATGTTGCATATGTTCTACGAATGTTTCCGTTCGCCAAGTTGTATCGAAATCGAAATCATAATATGAACACAGATAATACAAATATAATAAAATTTGCCGTTAGCGTTTAGTTTTATTGCTTGTGTAATGTATCCCTGTTATTCGATAGCAAAGACACAACCAATTATAACTTTATCGATGGTGACAATCACGCCTAAATTTTAACTAGCTACCTATTGTTTTTGCCCTATGTAAAAAGTTTTCAGAACCCAATTTATTGATATTACACTGTAACCTTTATTACCGTGCGGAAACCTAGCGATGACCTTACGTATTTTGATAAGTGTCAATAAAAATTTTCGTAAACTATTTGACTAATTACTATAGAAGGGTTAAAGTCGACTGTGTACAAAAATATCTATACGATATATTACAATGCTATGTTAAAAGAGTGTTGAATACGTCCTGTGTGTTTAGATCAAGTAATATTCTTCATATTTATGATAAAAGATCATTATAATAATTATCGATTAGATTAAAATATAATTACCCGTTTAAGAGGTACAAAATTCGGGAGAATACCATTGCGGGAATTCATAATTTTGCTATTCGTGTTGTAAGAAAAATAATTAAAAACTGCAAACGTTGTGTAATGACTAAAGAAAAAATCAAACTGTGCGAACAAAATTATTTCAATAAAATAATAACTGAACAGTGCACTCATATTTTTTAATTTGACGTTTCATAAATATAACATTTAAATATTAAAATTATACTAGGTACTCGGTGATTTATTATGTACCTCATACTATTGTAGAACAATTATTAACAATACTGCATTGATGTTACTTGCTAATGATTTTATGTAATCCAAATTCAACGTAATAAGACAACGTTTTGTAACTGTTAGACTGAAAATTATGTGATGGGGAAATCATTTTCCAACGCAGATATTATCTTGAAATATTTTCCCAATTAGAAATGTATTATTTGTCGGTATTGTAACATTGATCATAATTTTTCGTACATAGGCATGCACAGGTCTTTCTCTCTCAGAGTATGCAAAAGCCTTTTCCCCTCCACTGAAAATTATTTGAAGTATTCAAAATGTTGGTAAAAATATACACACGAATATTTAAATAACTGTTTAATTTTAAATTTAAATAACTAAATTAAAATAAATATACTAAATTAATTAGTACTAAATTAAAATAAATTGCAAAAAATAAATAAATAAATAACACTTGAAATGGTTTGAGTAATATATTTAAATATGTATGTAAAAATGTAAATGAACAAAAACATGCATAAGTCATAAATTTCAATGACAAAAAAAACAAGAAGAAATTGGCAAATAATTATAACTGATCTTAACACAATTCTGCATTCAGTTGAATCATTGAAATCATCAATAATGTCTTCCGGATTTAAATTTATAGCTATTTCTTGATCTGCAGTTAAAACATTTAGCTACTAAATCTACTTCTTCATTTCGTCAGTACATTAAATGCTTATTAAATTAGTATACAACTAATTTGAGTTTCGAAAATAAATAAAAATATCTGGAACTGAATATATAAATATAATAAATAATTGAGTGTTAAAACAAAATGGTAAAATTAAATTTTAAGACCAAATATGCTTTTTATTAATTTTTTGTATTTTTAGAAACAAACTGTGTTCAGAGTGTGCTGCTGTATACCCTCCATACCCCATTCGCACGCATATGGCTGCGTGTCAATACTATTTCCGAAAGTTTCAACGACACGAGATGCAGTACAAATGTAGTACTATGTTAACTATTACAGTTCAGATATGATAATATAATTAATTATCGTGCACTGTTATATTACTGAACAGATTCTTCGCCGAACGTTCTCTCGACTTCGAGTGAATTATTAAGAGCTACGGTAAATGCACCGTCGTATAACGGACAAGTAATAATAATTAATTACAAAACGGATAGGTAATAATCGTTGGACGCAACTAACGTTCTGAGACAATCGCAGATATTGTACAAGCACGTCTCAAAACAATCATTCTTCGTACAACACTCGTCGGCCCCGTTTACGTAAACTACAATACGACGAACGGATAATGTAATACGGTTCTAACAAGTTTGTTCTACCGTTTAATAAACCTGCCAGCGGACACCTACTCTGTGTCACGTTTAGAAAATTCGCGAAAAGTTTACAACGCATTGATAGCATAAGTAGTCGTGTGCGTATAGGTACCTCCGAAAACGGCACTTACCGTATTAACCCTTTGGAGAGCGAATTAAATATTGCGTGAATAATTCAAAGAGTGAATTTTTTTTGTAAAAATATCGAAAATTTGCTAAAATAAAGACGTAATATGTCGTTTTAGATATTTGTGTTAAAATAGTAAGGACGTTTATTGACGTTAATGACATTTTTCTTTTTATAAATTAATGTTGTATTATTTTGGATTTTATTTTAGGATTAAAGTCGAACATATTAAAAAAAAAAAAAAAAAAACAAAAAATTACCTCACACGAGATATTTAAAATCAACTCTACATTATTTATTGATTGTAGTGCGTAATAGAGAATCATATCGTTCGAACGATACATCATACGTATGTTGTTTGTTCGAGATTTACTACCATCACTCTGCATAATGACGGGGGTGCACCATCAATATCCATATTGTGTTTTTTCGCGTATACACAGCGTTCGGCGTTCCGTCGAGTACACATTGATATTTGACATTGATAACTCAATGTTGATTGCGTTTCGGCGTAGGCATCGGACGTATGCGTGCACATCGCGTCAATGAATATTACAAACTACGTATAAGGTTTATTCTACTCCAACGTGGAACGCATTAACCGAGCTGATAACAGTAATATCATTATTTACCGGATAATGAGATGATTTTTTTTTTTAATCACTGAAATTTAAACAGTGACCATCATGGTTTCGGTTTACGCCTTTCCGCGATCGAATATAAGCGCCTTGTTACGTAATAATATAAACAATTACGCGTGCACATAACTCGAGCACTGGAAAAATAAGTATTTTAATATTCGAATCCTCATTTAAACAGTCGATGTTCAACATTTATCTTTTATTTTCCGTTTCAACGTCATACACAAATATGTTCGTCGTATCGCGTACACAACTGGTGCACGTATGAGAGCTTAAAATATAATCCATTTAAGAAAACTTGATTTCGGAATCCTTCCCTACCTCTTGATTCTAGTTGTATCTTTTCCTTTTCCACGTCCCTATCTCATCGGCGAGTCACTTTTCTCGGTACGGTGTGATGAGAATAGAGAACGACGATCCATCATTTGGGATAGAAGTTAGAGAATCAACTACTTTTAACATAATATTTGTAATGCATTATTAAATGTTTTATATTATTCTGATTGTGAGTCAAGAAGCTTCGAAAACATTATGATCTTAAATTATTATAATGAGTTTATTTTTTTAATAAACGGCAAAGTATTATACTAAAACGTTTTAAAAGTCATCGAACAAGCGTTTCTAAACATGTGCAGAAAATTCGTAACATCGCCCAAAGAGTTCACGAATGCATACCGCTGGATTCATGTTCACGGTGAAAAAAGGCCGTTTTTATTATTTGATTTTTTTGTCTGTTAATCTCATTCTGACGACACAACTCATTGTGGTACAAGTGCGATTGAACGTTTCCAACGAACCGAAAACAGCGTAATACAGAGCCACTGGCGGATTCGTGTTAACGAGTGTTAACTTGACTCTTTAACGCTGCATAAAGTGCAATGACTTCATGACGTAAGACCGTGGATTTGACGTGAATCAGACACATATATCACTGCAGGCTTGCAATATTTCAGTCGTTTGCTCGCCAAATCCGGTGCATCAATAATGTACACACATAGTAATATTGTTTCACTCCCGTGGGCGGGGGATGGGGCTCGATCCCGAATAATTAGCACCGACCGTTTTACGTCAAAATCAAACTTCGGGTATTTTTTCCCGAACAAGCGTTTTTGCGAAGATCATCATTGTATTTTATTTTTTTTTTTTATCACGCGAACGAATGACTGCGCAGCGCGTTGTATTATGGCTGAAGATCCCGCTCAGCGGTCACTGTTGAGCATTTACGCGATAACGAAGCGATCGGTTTTACAGAAGCGAAAAATCAAAATATTTCGATTCCGTAGTCGATACAACGACGCGATAGGACCATGCATTGATCGCAAAACGGACGGCTGGTTGTGATGGGGTACGACGGTTTCTTGGCTTCCGCACGGTTCACGGTTCACGGCTTCCGCCATCATGTCGAACCGACCAAAAATTATGTCACCGACCGAATTACCAGTACGTACGATTTGCATACATAAACCGCCGAATCGAAGGCGTTGACTTGTTCGAAGTCAACAATCATTCGCAACTCGCTCGCAATTAACAATAATAATCATAATGATTGTAAATGACGAAAAATAACGAAAACCACGCGCGATCCGGTCCGGTCGACAACGAGATCGAACGTTGTTGTTCGTCTACCCGTCGGGCGGTGATCCGTAACCGCAGACAATGGCGTACGAAGGTTCGCTAGCGCCCCTGGCTGGCTTAAAAAAAAAGCTTTTCAATCAAATAAAATTTGATGTAATGAAACCTAAACTTTAATCTTACTATTTTTTTTTTTTTTTAAGTATACGGTTTATATTTATAATTCATTATTACGGTGTTAATTTTAAACTTTGAAAATTTACATTTCTATGCCCTTGTGCTATTTCCATCATTGAATTCACGCGTAGTGTGTATAAGTAGACAACATCTACGTATTTCAAAAAGTATAATAGAAAAATGTAGATTTTACTGTAGGATGAAAATACGTCTTTTGCGAAATTTCGCACCCCTGGCACAGTTCGTCAAGCACTTGCTACGCCACTGCCTGTGGACGGTGGACCGAAGACGAACGAATGGGTTTTCGAAACGGCGAAACAAACAAAGATGTAAAAAAAACGAAATGATCGGAATCGTCCAAGGGGGAAAAAATACACGTACCTAATGTTGTTGGACGCGTAGCGCAACCGATCGTGTACTCGTCGGCGCCGCATTGCATGGGCGGCATGGCCGGGGCGGGTGCGCGGGGAGACCGACCGGGGAATTTCGTCAAGGAATCCCGTGCACACGTGGTCTGGACGTAGGTACCGGCGCTCGCTTTGTCGGTTCATCCCTCGTCGGCCGACACGATAAATATTTATCTTCGGAAGTTCGTCGGCTCTCGCGTACACTACCGACCCCGACGGAATGGGCAATTACCGGAGCGACGGCCGTAAGGCACACACCGGTCCGGTCCGTTTTCGGTTTTTTTTTTTTTTTTTACTATTCGTTTTTTTTTATTTTCTATGGATTTTTCGCTCCGTGTTTCACTACTCGTCCGGACCGTCACGGCCGAGAACAGGTTTTAACGTTCACTCGCGCGCGCGCCGGTCGTGCGCGTAAATTACTTACGGTCGCAACGCGGAGACGACGTCGATCGACTCGCAGTGCCCGCAAATATAGTTATACCTTTTCCCGTGCGATTCTCATTTCGTTCTTTTTTTTTTTCTTTTTCCCATCGGTTTTCATCTCTCCCACGTTTTCGCTCCCTCTTTTCCGGCTCCGTTCCATTCTTCGCGCGGCCAACGTTCGCTGCCCGAATAGCAGATACGAACATTGTTAGTGTAAGTGAACGACGCATACTAGACGAAACGAAAATTCGCCGCGCAGATGGGAAGCCCGTTCATCTGATTGGTCGTCACCGTTGTGGATTATCCATTAGGCGGAGTGCGATCCCGTCTTAGGACTTCACTCGTTTAAGGGGCCCTGGGAAAAGGAAAACTATATTTTTTATTTTTATTTAATTATACCCCTATTTTATTTATGCATTTACGGGGCAAAAGTCTTTATGAAATATAATATACATATTAATTTTTAGTAATACTAATAAAATAATTACATAATTTTCTTGCAAATAAAAAAAAAATTAATAAACGTGATTTTATTTATTAATAAAAGTTGGTTATTATTAAAACTGTTTATTTTAATTTTTGAATAGTAATGTTAAAAATGTATGTAAAAAATTGTTTTTCGGGGCCCAAAATTTGAAGTATCTAGGGGCCCACAAATGCTCAAAACGTCACTGCGACCGGGCGACCGGTTTGACGAAACTTCTCGCGGGTAAACTTCGACAGAAAAAGTATTCGACGCCGAACGTTTGAAATGTCAACCGAAACTCCGCGTTCGATCTCGATTTTATTCGTGCTCGGAAACCATTATTTTCGTTTCGGATCGCATCGTCGTCCGCGCGTGAAAACATTACATTTACCGTTCTCATCCAAGTGTAAGTGATCCAGACTAGTTTAAACCGAGTGCAGGTGCACAACGTTTTTCGTTACGGGTCGCGTGTCCGTCAAGCTTGTTGTGATCAACGAGCTCGCCCGATGATAAGATTTCGGATGTCGTACGCGCGTAAAAAAAAACTTATAAACATACGTTGAAAACAATAAATGATTTTTTTTTTTTTTGGAAAGTTATCATAACCTCTACGACTGTTGTTTCATGTATTGTTTTTACACTTCTAGGACACGCATCATCAGCGTTGGGCTGTACAATCGTATCGTATTACATATTATGTTGACCAGTGGATGATTTTTTTTATTCCACATTTTCGCGCAATTTTTTTTAGATTCGTGCTGCAAAAAATTAACAGCGATAGATGTCGAAAAATTACAAGAACATTAAAACGTATGGGAAACTATATCGAAGTAACCGGTATCACCTAAAACCAAATAATTCCACTTTTAAATCGTACACGCAGTTTTATAACAGGAGATAACAAATAAATAAAATGTGAATAAAAAAATGACGCCATACGATGACCCTTAACAGGAGATAAAAATGTCGACGAACTGAAGTGGAGCTGTGCAATGAGACGGACATATTAATATGTATTGCAAGTATAAATGTATAATTTTTCGCATTAGTATTTTCCCACCCACAAAATTTGATTCTGACTGCAGATCGTCGTTGCACTAAGGTTTTTTTATAATCGTCATGTTATTGCAACGCCATACAGTCGAACAACCCCAGTCTTCATTAAAATATTAAGTACCTACGTTACATATTTTTAATACGGTTTTAATTTTTTCATAATTTCCGTGAACTTTTTAATTACATTATTTTAGTATTTGCACAACAATAATGACTATTTAGCTTCGAGTTTTTCCGTTGGTTTGAAAATAGTCTGTTAAGTTAAATTTTAAAAAGTATTTAATTTTTTTATTTTTTTATGACGTTTGAAATCTGAGTAATACGTAGGATATTACTTCTGTTTACCTTGTAATTAGCGTAATGAAACTCTCTTACCATAATTATTACAGTTGTACATAATATTAAAAGCGAAAACCACAGTTTTTCATGTAATAAATATTTTTTACCAATTTTATTTTTGTCTTCACGTTGATTTCAAATAAACTCGAAAATATAAGTCAATAATATTTTATTAACCGTTCACATGTCCAACCTGACGGTTTTATGGTAGTTGAATAATTATTGACGAACTCATGTTCTCCTCGCTAATCGATCAATAACGTATATGTAACGTGGTCGGCACAACAACTTTTTGGTATAAATATCGTTATTACTTGTGCATTAGATCCAGGAAAATGTGATTACAATATATCCCGTTGATTTAAATCTGGTAAAATATTTAAAATAAAATAACTGCTTTGTATATACGAATATTTTATCTCTGATTACGGTGAAACCGCTGATGTGGAGCATTGCATTTATCTAAGAACACCAAAAAAGGTTCCGTTATGTCCATCAAAACCAAACTCAAAATCCTGAGAACAGTAACGAATTATAGTTTGCTCAATCGAAATCAACATTAAATTTTGATTTTGATTTTATAAGTATCATATTTCAATAAGATTAGTATTGCATTTTGACGTTCTCTTTTACACACGCGTGAAACGATTATAATTTTTATGAGTATTAATAATGTTTTCATAAGGCTTCTCGGAGGAGGCAAGTGAGGCTGAGCCTCACCTAACTATTGTAAATAATATGAAAGTATAATACGTATATATTTAGTTATTTCCTATCGCTTTTATGAATATTAAATTCAGTAATAATTAAATTAAAGTTTTTTTTTATTATATATATATATATATTATATGTATATCTTGATATTTATCAAAAACCATGACAGAAAATGTTCGTGCCTTCGCGGAATGATAGAAATTAGAACCACAGATAAGATAAATTCAGATTTTCATTTTATCTTATTTCTCATGGAATGGTGGATGAAACCGAAAGCCGGAAAGTGCCGAAAAGTTCAGAGGCTAAATTAATTTTGCTGCTGATTCCCGTTATGATTATAAAATATATAAAGTGGACGAATTCGAAAATTGTACGATGAAAAACCGATTTTTACCTCCAGGTAATGTTAACATTATCTATTAGTAGTTTACATTTAAGCGATGTAACATCCACTAATAAAAATAGGAATGGGATGACTTTTACTGGACACGGAAGTTTTGGCGCTGGACCGGTTTGGCGCCGCAGCTTAAAAAAATTGCGCATTTGACAAATTCATATGGGACACTCTGTATATTTTTTATTTTACAATTTGAAACACACAATCTATACAACGTAGCACAATAAGTATATATGATATTATAATAGTAACATGATTATTTTGAATTAAGAAATCACACATTGGTGACCCTTGGCTGGGAATGACGCTGTCTAGAGTCTAGAAATTCGTTTTTTTATTTTTTTTTATTTATATCAAGTCACGGCACCAGTTCCTTTTTAGACGACGCCGGGGGTTTCCCGGTATGGTTTGAGTGTAGAGGTTCTTTATCAATGGATTTTGGTGGGTTTGTAGGCGATTATGAAAGCGTTTGTAGAAATCTACAGCTTCTTCTGTCACAGTTTTCATTGTGAGGTCTTTATGTAAGGTATAATTGGACACAAAAGGTGGAGCATTTGTAATTTTTCTAAGAGCAATATTCTGGAACTGTTGGATTTTGTTAGTATTAGATACTTTAGCAGTACCCCACAATTGTAGACCGTAGGTCCACAATGGTATTAATAGTGTTTTATACATAAGAACTTTAACTTTTAGTTTAGAGTGTTTATTATTTGTAAGCAAGGGACGTAGACTGTGGAACCGGGCATTTAAGGCAAGTCTTTTGATACGGATGTGGGCGTTCCAAGTAAAGCGTTTATCTGTATATATAAAATATAAATAATATGAGTATTAAATAAAATTGTATTTTGTCCCGTTATCAAAACAAATATAACTCCTATCTTTTTTCTAAGACAATTTATAAACGACCGGTTTGGTGCTGCGGGTACGCGATGTGCGAATATACAAATAAATCGAATTAATTTTAGTCAGTTAGATATTACGACAAATTAGATAACTGTACAATAACGGTATAACGGTATAACCGATACAATAACTAACAATATAAAATAATAAAATTCAATACTATTATTATTATATTAAGATACTACTCTGATTGCTTTTTCACAATTCAAATTGTTACA
Source organism: Sipha flava (assembly GCF_003268045.1). NCBI lineage: Eukaryota > Metazoa > Arthropoda > Insecta > Hemiptera > Aphididae > Sipha > Sipha flava. The sequence continues at coordinate 764,056 of NW_020272889.1, forward strand.
AAGGCCGTTTATTACATTCGCGTTCGTGTATCGTTGAATACCAAATACATTTTTTTTTTTTTATAAATATGAATGTATAAATTTTTTTTATGGTTTTTTTAATCTATAAATAAAGTTTCTTATTATTGCTAATAAGAAAAATATTCATATATATTATTTTTATTTATTATGACTTATTATTTATTTTTATATACACAGTGACTTGACACCCACAATTTTTTAAAGTTGCGGCGCCAAATCGGCGGCACCAAACCGGTCCAGTGCCAAATTGCCCACGACAAAACGTCCTAGACCGGGCTTTTACTGTCACTTACCCGTAATACTTTTATCACTAACTAAATATATTTCACGACACTAATACATTCATATTATAAACTTGATTATTTATCATTTATTATTATTTAATTATAAATATTTTTAATACATTGATTTCATGAAAAAGTCATCAATAAATTTCAAAGTTTTTTGCACATTATTATTAATAATTGTTTGATAAATGATATGAATGTTTTTCATGAATTAGAGGTTTTAAACTCTAAATTATCTACTGGTCCAGATGGATTATCCTGAGAACTACCACAACATGTACAAAATTGATGAATATCCAACATTTGCATTTTGGAAATCGACAGACTAGTTGAATGGTCAACTTATTTTTTTACGGGTATACACATTATGTGTATGATATTATAATAATATTAAAAAACAAAAAAAAAAAAACGATTTAATTAAAAATGTTGGAACATTGTTAGGCTTAAAATTACGACCAACTACGGAAATTTAAGCCCCCGTGTCTTAGAGACGACGATTATATCAAAACATTTTCTTAAAGTCTTACTGGACTTGTCTGAGTCAACGAATACACATGAAGCTATTGTTATTATTTATTAGTAATTTCTATTGCAATATATTGGATGTCAATAACTCCTGTGGATTTTCGGTATATAACAACATATAATACTTGTGTGTATATTTGTCGGTCATTTGATCAGGAGTAATCCGTTCGTTATATAACCAGTTACCACTTTCAAAACAATGACGTACACAATAAAAGTTTATATTATAATAATTTGTACATGAAAAATATAAAATACTACGAAATAATACAATTTTATCTGTCTCACTTACAGTTAGAAAATTGATTATTTGTATTCATTAAAGTTGATTACGATCCTTACGTGGTAATTTGCTTTAAATTTTTTTTTCAATTCTAATTTAAATCTCATTAATTAGTTCTTCTATAATATTTATGAATTTTTATAGAAAAAATTTTTCTGCATTTTCAAATTTGTGACAATGCATTAGATTACGGCCCGGGTCGACTAACCATGGCCTTATACCAGTGTGGATATTATTTACTCAAAAATTACGCACGGTAAGTTGAAGATAAGTCGATGTTTATAGTTTACCGTGTGCATAGCATTGGAAAATGGATCAAGTTAAAATTTTTCATCACAACGAATGGCGTTGTGGCAGCAAGCTTTCTACAGCGAACGTTACTAATCTGTCGACTCTTTCTGCTGGACGGAGATAATGAATACATCCGTTGGAGTTCTAAACATTTTAAATTTATATCAATGTTTTTATTTTAGTAAATTTTAACAATAGAACACGGTGGTTGACTCACCTATGGTCTCGGATATACAGGTGAATCGAAGACCAATACCACAACTCGCGATGTCGGTGCGGAGTCCACACACGTATCCGATGGTCTTATCACGTCGTCCAGGGTATAAATCTATCTGAACAAGTATTGATACCTTGGATATGATAGACAGGCTGATGGTGACCTCAACCGTACATTAAAAGAAATGTCTGATGACATCAATAACCAGCTGAGGCGTATTCTGCGACAAAGAACGCAAAAGATCGATAATACGATATAGTTTATAGATATTTAAATGAACTGTGAAACCTAAAGGCACGGTTATCCTGCTGCACAATTACAAAATTTGGCCAGTTTTTCCTACGGTGTCAACTGTCTCTACAACACCGCGTCAATGTGACTTCCCAGGACTTCCTTCCAGTGTTCAAGTGTCAATAAGTGCTTAATTTACTGTTCGACTTTAATGAAGCATGTACGTGTTAAAATATTGTCGTATTTAATTTATTGTGTCAATGATTACATAATTTAAATAAAATGTGTATTGTAATTTAAATAGTATTTGTTTAAAAAGAATATCCGAAGGATTTTTCGGAAAATTATTAAAGTCTTATTGCGTTTAATGAATTAAACGAAGATAATTTTTCCGTCTGAATCGAAATTGGTTTGATTTTATTTTATAACTAATAAAAAAAAAAATTCAACAAAAGAAACTATACGAGTTTCTGTGCCTTTAACACCTAATGAAAAGTTGGTCATAATTTTGAGGTAAATATTATAAAAAATAATACATTGTTTACAAATTACAATCTAAATTATAACATAAATATTTAATGTGTATGTGATGCAAAAAAAAGATGTATAAAATTTATTTGAATCAAATATTTTTATAATTACGATATAAGACGTAATTGTAACTAAGAGTAGACTAGTGAAGCAAATAAGCTGAAGTAGTATAACGGAATATTATTTAAAGAGACAGTTCGTGAGATTGAAATTGTCTTTGATCGAAGTATGAAAGTTTATGGATACACGAGTACGAGTATTTGCTTGTTTGTTAATGAAAAGATATTCCTTTCGTAAATATTTTTTTACTCATATATGATTTGATAAATATGATTATTATTGTAATATTCCTACATTGTTATATTATGATATTGTACTCGGAGTAAAGATATATCATCGAAATAATTTGTGCATAAAATGCACGACGGTACAAATTACTTACGTTACATAATGAATCTTTATGTAGAATAACATATGTTTGTGTTATTTATGGGAACTATCGAAAATCACCCCATTTGCAAATGTGTTTTGTAATAATATATCATCCACTCTTTTAAGGAAAATAAAACTTTTTTTGACCTATGGAAATTCATAATTGATGCTTGGTGTTCTTAACAGACGAGTTTGAGCACTACTTTATGATAAATTGCTAAAAACTTGTTGTTATAGTTTATCGATTATATGTTTGCTTATGATAACCTTTCCGGTGCGTTTGAACGATCAGTGAAAACGTACGTAAGTGTATCAGTCTTTTTATACCGTACAGTACCGAAACATCCGAACAAAATCGAATAAACATTATCGGCGTTCAATGCGCGTTGGTTACGATTGTTCGCTTTGATGTGTGCAGTGTCATAATGAGTAACGACCAGGCGCGCAGTGAAATAATGACTATTATAATTACATCCGTGGTGATCTTTATGATTTCCTTCGCCTCGACTTCGATGTCCGACATTGTTGACGACAATCAATATTTATCACAATTACAGCAATCGGAATAATATTTTTCAGCAACGACATCGTTAAACCGACGAAAAGTGAATATACCATCGTATATAAACGATTGCATTGGCCGTTATTACCGTAGCGATCTCGTCGAACGAACCAGAATTATTTAATTCCAAGAAATCTATTGTAATGTAAACAATCGTCGTAGTATTAGCATAGTATTATGTAACACCGTTCACCCGATGTCAATAAGTACACGCGGTTAAATCGATTTGTTGTTTTTAATACGTTCTTGTTTGGCTCATTTTTCGTAATCTGATTTCATTTGTACCCCCTCGTGTTGTCCGAACAACCACCCACGAACATTATTGAGACCGTGACATTACTGTTATTATAACCGTTTGAAAATCGCATACGGACGAATTTGATTTATTTGTCTTTACTAACTTATCGGATAAAATAACGATGACCGACACAAATATCCGCTTGGTTTTGAAACAAAAACCATCAAGTTTATAGCGGTTGAAAATCGTTCGATACACTTTTTATGTTATATCCAACAGGTAATTTTGGTTGACAAACGATTGTGCAAGTAATCGCTTTACGTGAGCAAATAAATAAGTAAAATAACACCACGCAAACAAATGGCAGCCAGCACACTCGAAATATAAACGTTGTAGATGTTATCAATTATATTCGTACGTGTAAAATAAATCAAATCGAATACTATTACATGCGGTAAGCTACTTATGTGCAATTATGATTTACTAACAATTCGAACGAAAAATGAATAATATAATGACACGGTGTCACGTTCACGCAAACATTAATAAATTAGTACCGTTATAGTACTCAGATCGATAGTTCAAAATGTTGTGTTGACACCAAGGATGGATGCGGATGTATGTATCGAGCGAAATTATTGAAATGCAGTGTTGTCCTTGTTCGGCAAAACAGTTTATATATACTTGCATTATGTTGATAATTATTGTGTTTATACTCGTATTATGTTTGATATGTTCTGTTAATAAATGGTCCAGCATTTTTTTTCTAAAACTATCCACCCGACGTTTAAAAGACGTTTGACTGTATTCGTAGTTTGTACTCTTAATTTGTTTATGTTTAAAGTATTACGAAAACCACGTGATAGAACGTTTTGTATTTTATACGCGTTAAGCCTACGCTTGATAAAATTTAATACAGTTATACGTTTATAATGATTAATTACGAACATTTGTGATAAAAGTGCATATAAAATAAATTCAAATAGATAGCGAAATATATTGATACAATATTTTCCGCATTTGATTTACAATTACACGTAAAGGTAATTTTAAACCCATGCAAAAAGATAATGTAAGATAAGAATATGTATATATCTTGAAGGGACTAGAATAAAGGTTTAAAAAAATCACTGATAATATATTTTCGTATACTTTTGTGCCGCTCAATATTTCAAAAAATATTTTTGGTATGATACCGTAAACTGTAACGTTTATACTAGTAAAACAATTTATTTCTTCCAATATTTGTAATGCTGTGCAACGATGACGAAATTGAATAACATGATTTGTTGTTTCTATCCACCTCGTACACGCACTACGGTAATTTAAACTTCAGAAGTTTTCTAGTGGTCCGACGATCTAATGATGCGATGAGGAATTCGAAAAGAGGTTTGAAGTTGTTCTCGAAGTTTACCAAGGCTTGTTTCCCACGTGTTTAATTTTATTCCTTTTCGACTCACCAATATATTAATTCAAAAAAACTTTCTATCCCAAGTTTGACTTTCTGGATTTATATTACGCTGAAATGGGGATGAAAAAAAAGTATTGAAAAATTCAAGCAGACTTCATGGCGAATTAAACTCTATTTAAAAAATATAATTTTTGTACGTTGGGTATAGATATAGGTTAGGTAGATCATTTCGTGAGTAAATCATAATATTCGAGATCACATTGTGTAGCTTAGGTATATGCTGTAAAGTCGTGTTTCTGCGAAATAAATGGCAAATGGATAGTTTGAAAAGTCTCGACGTTTTAATGCCGCAGAAAAATGATAATTAGTCCGAGCCTGCAGTTAATTAACCATTCAACGAGAAATACATGTGGCAGAAGATAAATGAATGAGAAACTAATCCGTCACATAATACAATAGGGTTCTTTCCCAAACGTAAGATACTAAAACCATAGTTACAACTTGATAAATTATTTTTAAATAATAATTAATGGTTCGAGTAGTCTCAGAGTTATTTTGAATAACAAAGCATTTCATCGAAAATAATAACGGTACAAACATTTTAATATCAGACTTGTCAAACCGTGTTTATGAAAATAACTTATTTTTATTAAGTATTAGAAATCTTAGTCATACATAACATTTTAATATTTTTTATTAGAATAATCACTTTCGGAATCTATATTCAAAATCGAAACGTATCGAACTTTCGTGATCTTTTCGCTAAAGTTAACGACAAAATGTTCGTAAATACGTTAACCTCATTATGGTTGCATGCACTTTTTCCGATCTACATAAATCACGCTTTTCGGGGAACTCGGTGGTTTCTTCCCGAAAACGTGATTTTATTTTTTCTAAATCACATCGATCAGTCGTCGTTGACAGTGGAATCTAAATTATGCATATCATACACCGACCGTCGAGTTAAAACGTTATTCTGAGCCAATCGAAAATGTCATACGATACACAGTCGCAGGCGCACTGATCCTCTTCCAGTTTCGTACTCATAGTGCGCCATATATAGTGAAACCGAAAATTAAAAAAAGAAAAAGAATTTGTATACTGTTTCAATCATGCGTCTGTCTTCGTAAGAGCACTTGAGCATTTTTTCGATTTTTTAATCCCATGCCAAATTCTTTTGTCCCGAAGAATTCATCCGCGCCACCGTGTTTGCGTATACCACGTCCGCAAATATACTCATAGCCGAACCATGATGATTCGATCTCTCCTTTGATCGGGAAACGTCTACGAATCAATGGTTTACCCTGAATTTCGAATCGTCGACAGCCCACCGTCATATAAATTGTATATTTTTGATTACGCTTTAATCGTATTTGATTTCGATTGAAGTACAATATTTTTGCTCGTTTTTTACGCCGAACAGAAGAAATCTTAATATTACATATTAATAGCCGTAATACCGAACGTCGTATACACATGCTCATTCGTTCGATGAAATTTATTACATTTAGTTTTTAATTTTTACACAAAATGCTTATCAAAAAAAACCTTTATCGATTAAAATACCACGATTATTGCGACGAATAGAGTGTATATATTTACGACGTTTATTATTTTGATTGGGCCAAGTGAAATAAAAGAAAAAAACCGTATCATATTCGTCGTTTGTGATTTACATATAATTCTTATACTTGAGATAGCCACCGCTAGTCCGCGCTGTCCATTCTCTTTATTATTTATATACTATTCATAAGATAATAATAACAATAACAATGGCAATAGAGTTTTTGTTAGAAACGCAGTAGTTTTATACACATTGTTCTGCTACAAATCCGAAAACGAATCTTTTCGTCATCTAATTTCTTCGGATATTAATTGAAAATTGTTTAAAACTGTTTTACATTTGTGCACTTAACTTCTTTGCAGCGTTGTTACAAAGGAGCCGAAAACAATCGTATCGGACTTAAATTCATGAAAATAAATATTTGTTAAAAAAATAAAATTACCATGTTTATTGTTACAAAGAATAATATTAAATTCCATCGTGTTCAAAAACGGGACGATAAAGGTTTCAAGTATTACCAACTATAATCGATATCAATATATTTTATTTAGATTTTAAGTATATTCAAACCAACTCCGGTAGAACTTATCTTAATATTTTGTTTCCATTGAAGACGTCATACTGTGATTTTTAATCTTTTGATAATATTTTAATTTTGAATAATAAACTCTGCTAATATCGAATATTACATAAATTTATAATTAGAGCATAGTATGAATGCCGTATTCAATTATATAAATATATAGAAACTAATGAATCAAGCCGTTCAACTTCTTTGTTCGAAATCTTTCTCTCGAGTAATTTAATGGCAATGTAGTATAATATTAGGCAAACGAAAATGTAGGACAAGAGAAGTATTTTAAGTACTCTAAAATGGCGTATGTTATATTACCTCTACAATTCTAAAGGTATTAAAAAGCTTTATTTAATTGTTATTGCAAAATGTGTACTTACTACGTAGGTAGACGAATTATGTTTGGTGAAATAAATCTATTATGTGAAACGTTGACAAATAAGAGTTTATACAGAAAAGCGATAAATGTATTTCTTGTTCATCTCCGATGTGAGATATTTTTCAAGTAATACCACACAAACCATGTATTCAAAAATTTCAAATATTAATAATAATATTGCAGGCAAACATGCATAACATCGTTTAAAAGAATAAAATAATAATATTAAATGTTAGTAAAAGCCGATTCGTATAATAATATAACAAATATAGGAATATTTTGATTTCAGTACCTATTTGAAAAACAAAAAAATACCAGATAAGTCATTTTTATACTTAACCATGCTTGCGGACTTTATTTTCGAAAGTTATCAAATTTTGAATATTAAACTTGTAAACCCACTAATATTCGTTGACAACCCAAGATGAATAATTATAAAATCTACTAAAGAGAAAATATGCTTGTAAATAATAAAAGATAATCATAGAAACGACTAAATCTAAATATGATAAAATATTCAACCGCAATGACATTTTTTTCTTTTTTTTTTTTTTTTAATGTAGAATTTATATTATAGTCTGTGTACATATTTTGTTTTTACTTTTGAACCGTTCGATCATCATAATAAATACCCGATTATAGTCTGCATACGGCGCACATTACTCTATAATAGTTATCGGTAAAGACAATTTTAGCGAGACAAACATACCTATTACAAAGGTATTTGTAAAATATTGATCTGACCTCATAAAACGCTGCGATTATTTCGTATCAATAGTCGCATTTTATTCAATTATATTAGCCCAAATACGAATTTTATATTAATTTTTTATTGCATTGTGTACTCGAAAAGATCAATAACAAACGCGATTTGAATTTTTTCTCAACTCATTATTTTTTTTAACTACAACTAGTAGAAGCGAGTACAATAATATGAATAAACTTATTAGTACTTGATCTGACAAACTGAGTTTAAAATAATTAAAAATAATTATTTTTTAACTTTTGAACGAGTTCAAATCCCCCGCATTTAGTATGTTTTTTTAGCCTTATATTCTGAGGTGGTTAACAAAAAAAATTTTTTTTTTTTACAATTACACACGGACTAAGAACGATAAGACATTATTGTTAATTTATTTCAGATTTTTCTATTATTCCAGAAAGGTATGATAGTGTAATAAATTCACTTGTCTGGAATAATAGAAAAAATTGAAATAAATCAACAATAATGTTTTATAAATTTTAGTTCGTGCGTAAGTACCTACTAATGTATATTAGAAGCGTAAATTAATAATGGGTTTGTAATTGTCCATACTCACAGATCGAATTACGATTTAGTAACTCCGATTTGATTTATTGTCGTTTTATGCAAATCGTGTGGTACTATCGGTCGCAAGATCGGTAAGCGTGTAATATATTAATCGTTATTGATGTACAAAAACACTCGTAAACCTTGTCTTGGCAACCGTTTGCCGGAGTGATAACATAATTAAATTCGTCGTATTCTTTGGTCCGCAAACAGCCAGTCATTGGTACACGTTGTCGACGTTGCGCGATCGACACGATTTTCGATTTATAAATAACACAATCCGTCGGGAACGACGGTGGCCGACAACGTTTCGTCATGCGACGGCGATTAGCGAATATTTTCAATTCGGTTTTCGGTACACAAACGACTAAAGTTTTAATGACGTGCACGTATACGCTCACGCGTTAATGCGTAATACGGGAATCCGTTTGAAAATGGTGTACGAGTTCAGTTCCCGACGATCCGTTGTCCGATCGATCCATTTCCCCGATCGCATTCGCACGCCATTTAAACAAAGTTTTCCGCGCATCCGGCGAGCATCCGTCGCGTAACGATTGCTCGCCGGATCAGCCGTGCGCGCGTACAATCGTAATACGGCTCCAGTTGAATTCGGTTTACTCCGGGTCGGCTTTTCGTTTTTCGTTCGTTGTTATTATAATCATAACGCAATCATTGATCCATTGATCCCAGTGCCCCGACCGAAGCTTCACATTTGTGCATCGATAAAACGAAAACAAATCTATACACGTTATCGAATTTTATGATTTTTACATACTTTTCATATGTTGAGAAAGGATGTATTATTTGATATATAAATATATATATATATTTATATATAGGATAAAATATTTGAAAATATTTGTGTGAAATAAAATATATAGTACATCCATTGTGAAAATTCATTATAGATTATTTATTTATATAATCAAAAGTATAGGTGCAATCGAATCAATACATAAACACATTTTAACAAATCAATAAATGAATATAATATCGAAAATTTAAAGACATATCAAAATTACAGAGAGTGTTTATTAAAATGTTTGTTCCGCAGCATCAAGATAGACTATTATAATATTATTATTGTATTAGAGTGTGTAATTATTACATAAAACCATTTTACAGTGCTTCCTTCCAGAAAATATTAGCTAATATAAGTAATTATATTAGTATTTTTTATGAGTTATTTGTTGTTATATCACTGGGTAAGAGCCAATGAGAATGCAGTATTTGGAAAAGATTGAAAGTAAAGTTGATTGTGCACACATAACTTTCCTCAAACTCAACGAATTTAAGCAGTTAAGCAGTTAGTACAATAGAAAGAGCGTGATCCACTGAATGTTCTAAGAGTGAAACGATCAAGATTCATTCATTAGAAGAGGAGCTATGAGAATTCAAATTGCTTGAGTGAATGTGTCCTATAAGAAATGTACAGGGAAGAATCGCGTTGGTGGGATTTGAGTAAATTTCAATGATTGATGACATATCTGTGTCTAAATACCTTTCATTAAAAAAAAAAATAAAAAAAATAAAGGAAATCGGCTGGATAGAACAGCCAGACGGACTGACTTTAGTTTTTATACATTTTTTTAATAAATAAAATTATATATTTATACGTGTAAATTACAAATTACGGTTTTATTATATATTGTTAATCGATTACGATTAAAAATGTACTTTGAGATAAAATCGTTGAAATTAAAAATTAAACAATTCTACGTTTCCTCTAAACGTCTTAACTGGCACATATAGACACCGGGACACGAAATCCAAATCCGGTGATAATCCCGATTTTCCAGGACGTATGGCAATCCTAATATATTTTTAATCTGAATACAATAACTTTGTTATCATTTTGGTTTACGGTACAATTGTTTACACATGGTTAAAAATTATAATAATACGATGAGCGGTACGTATGCGAAAAGAAGCGTGAACTGAAGACGGCACCCAGTGATACCGTTGCCGCGTGGTTTACTTTAATAAGTTATGAAATAATACCTTATTTCAGCTGAAGGCAATGAGATTTAAAACGGAAACCGGCGGATTAAATGAAGAAAATATGATTATCGAGATAAATAAAAGGCGAACACTCAGCTGGAGACTGATGCGAATACGTTACTACGTATAATGCAGTAAAATGACAACGCATCGCGTCAGCGATATTTTTAACGTGGAAGTGACAAGGAGTGGTATTTTTTCGAGGCAGGATTGCTATAAAACTATAAAAATGATCTAAAATTGAATTTGAACAAATTAACAAATTAACTGGCGTACCGCAGTATTTATCACATTTACCTATATTTGATAGGTAAATTATATTACGTAGCGGGAAAAAAAGAAAAAGATAAAGACGCTAAATATCCATGGGTGTAAAAGAATAAAGAAGTATTGAATTAAATCTTTCATCTGATTTCAAAAAATACCACGGCCATATATTTTTTTCTCTTTTTTGCCTTTATACTTAACGTAGAAACGGAAGAGATACATTCGATACACTCATTCAATCGGAACTCGATTAGATCATCATTAAAAGTTATTCGGAAGTTGAGCATATGGATTTTGTGTTCATAAGTGTGTGTGTGTGTGTGTGTGTGTGTGTGTGTGTGTGTGTGTGTGTG